>NW_027258054.1:155000-177495 GCF_045791955.1 Oncorhynchus clarkii lewisi | reverse complement strand
TACAGTAGAGAGGCTATATACAGTAGAGAGGCTACATACAGTAGAGAGGCTATATACAGTAGAGAGGCTACATACAGTAGAGAGGCTATATACAGTAGAGAGGCTACATACAGTAGAGAGGCTATATACAGTAGAGAGGCTACATACAGTAGAGAGGCTATATACAGTAGAGAGGCTATATACAGTAGAGAGGTTATATACAGTAGAGAGGCTATATACAGTAGAGAGGCTACATACAGTAGAGAGGCTACATACAGTAGAGAGGCTATATACAGTAGAGAGGCTATATACAGTAGAGAGGCTATATACAGTAGAGAGGCTATATACAGTAGAGAGGCTATAACAGTAGAGAGGCTATATACAGTAGAGAGGCTATAACAGTAGAGAGGCTATATACAGTAGAGAGGCTATATACAGTAGAGAGGCTATAACAGTAGAGAGGCTACATACAGTAGAGAGGCTATATACAGTAGAGAGGCTATAACAGTAGAGAGGCTATATACAGTAGAGAGGCTATAACAGTAGAGAGGCTATATACAGTAGAGAGGCTATAACAGTAGAGAGGCTATATACAGTAGAGAGGCTATATACAGTAGAGAGGCTATAACAGTAGAGAGGCTATATACAGTAGAGAGGCTATAACAGTAGAGAGGCTATATACAGTAGCGAGGCTACATACAGTAGCGAGGCTATAACAGTAGAGAGGCTATATACAGTAGAGAGGCTATAACAGTAGAGAGGCTATATACAGTAGCGAGGCTACATACAGTAGAGAGGCTATATACAGTAGAGAGGCTACATACAGTAGAGAGGCTATATACAGTAGAGAGGCTACATACAGTAGAGAGGCTATATACAGTAGAGAGGCTATATACAGTAGAGAGGCTATATACAGTAGAGAGGCTATATACAGTAGAGAGGCTATATACAGTAGAGAGGCTACATACAGTAGAGAGGCTACATACAGTAGAGAGGCTATATACAGTAGAGAGGCTATATACAGTAGAGAGGCTATATACAGTAGAGAGGCTATAACAGTAGAGAGGCTACATACAGTAGAGAGGCTATATACAGTAGAGAGGCTATAACAGTAGAGAGGCTATATACAGTAGAGAGGCTATAACAGTAGAGAGGCTATATACAGTAGAGAGGCTATAACAGTAGAGAGGCTATATACAGTAGAGAGGCTATATACAGTAGAGAGGCTATAACAGTAGAGAGGCTATATACAGTAGAGAGGCTATAACAGTAGAGAGGCTATATACAGTAGCGAGGCTACATACAGTAGCGAGGCTATAACAGTAGAGAGGCTATATACAGTAGAGAGGCTATAACAGTAGAGAGGCTATATACAGTAGCGAGGCTACATACAGTAGAGAGGCTATATACAGTAGAGAGGCTACATACAGTAGAGAGGCTATATACAGTAGAGAGGCTACATACAGTAGAGAGGCTATATACAGTAGAGAGGCTACATACAGTAGAGAGGCTATATACAGTAGAGAGGCTACATACAGTAGAGAGGCTATATACAGTAGAGAGGCTACATACAGTAGAGAGGCTATATACAGTAGAGAGGCTACATACAGTAGAGAGGCTATATACAGTAGAGAGGCTACATACAGTAGAGAGGCTATATACAGTAGAGAGGCTACATACAGTAGAGAGGCTATATACAGTAGAGAGGCTACATACAGTAGAGAGGCTATATACAGTAGAGAGGCTATATACAGTAGAGAGGCTATATACAGTAGAGAGGCTATATACAGTAGAGAGGCTATATACAGTAGAGAGGCTACATACAGTAGAGAGGCTACATACAGTAGAGAGGCTATATACAGTAGAGAGGCTATATACAGTAGAGAGGCTATATACAGTAGAGAGGCTATAACAGTAGAGAGGCTACATACAGTAGAGAGGCTATATACAGTAGAGAGGCTATAACAGTAGAGAGGCTATATACAGTAGAGAGGCTATAACAGTAGAGAGGCTATATACAGTAGAGAGGCTATAACAGTAGAGAGGCTATATACAGTAGAGAGGCTATATACAGTAGAGAGGCTATAACAGTAGAGAGGCTATATACAGTAGAGAGGCTATAACAGTAGAGAGGCTATATACAGTAGCGAGGCTACATACAGTAGCGAGGCTATAACAGTAGAGAGGCTATATACAGTAGAGAGGCTATAACAGTAGAGAGGCTATATACAGTAGCGAGGCTACATACAGTAGAGAGGCTATATACAGTAGAGAGGCTACATACAGTAGAGAGGCTATATACAGTAGAGAGGCTACATACAGTAGAGAGGCTATATACAGTAGAGAGGCTATATACAGTAGAGAGGCTATATACAGTAGAGAGGCTATATACAGTAGAGAGGCTATATACAGTAGAGAGGCTACATACAGTAGAGAGGCTACATACAGTAGAGAGGCTATATACAGTAGAGAGGCTATATACAGTAGAGAGGCTATATACAGTAGAGAGGCTATAACAGTAGAGAGGCTACATACAGTAGAGAGGCTATATACAGTAGAGAGGCTATAACAGTAGAGAGGCTATATACAGTAGAGAGGCTATAACAGTAGAGAGGCTATATACAGTAGAGAGGCTATAACAGTAGAGAGGCTATATACAGTAGAGAGGCTATATACAGTAGAGAGGCTATAACAGTAGAGAGGCTATATACAGTAGAGAGGCTATAACAGTAGAGAGGCTATATACAGTAGCGAGGCTACATACAGTAGCGAGGCTATAACAGTAGAGAGGCTATATACAGTAGAGAGGCTATAACAGTAGAGAGGCTATATACAGTAGCGAGGCTACATACAGTAGAGAGGCTATATACAGTAGAGAGGCTACATACAGTAGAGAGGCTATATACAGTAGAGAGGCTACATACAGTAGAGAGGCTATATACAGTAGAGAGGCTACATACAGTAGAGAGGCTATATACAGTAGAGAGGCTACATACAGTAGAGAGGCTATATACAGTAGAGAGGCTACATACAGTAGAGAGGCTATATACAGTAGAGAGGCTACATACAGTAGAGAGGCTATATACAGTAGAGAGGCTACATACAGTAGAGAGGCTATATACAGTAGAGAGGCTACATACAGTAGAGAGGCTATATACAGTAGAGAGGCTACATACAGTAGAGAGGCTATATACAGTAGAGAGGCTATATACAGTAGAGAGGCTATATACAGTAGAGAGGCTATATACAGTAGAGAGGCTATATACAGTAGAGAGGCTACATACAGTAGAGAGGCTACATACAGTAGAGAGGCTATATACAGTAGAGAGGCTATATACAGTAGAGAGGCTATATACAGTAGAGAGGCTATAACAGTAGAGAGGCTACATACAGTAGAGAGGCTATATACAGTAGAGAGGCTATAACAGTAGAGAGGCTATATACAGTAGAGAGGCTATAACAGTAGAGAGGCTATATACAGTAGAGAGGCTATAACAGTAGAGAGGCTATATACAGTAGAGAGGCTATATACAGTAGAGAGGCTATAACAGTAGAGAGGCTATATACAGTAGAGAGGCTATAACAGTAGAGAGGCTATATACAGTAGCGAGGCTACATACAGTAGCGAGGCTATAACAGTAGAGAGGCTATATACAGTAGAGAGGCTATAACAGTAGAGAGGCTATATACAGTAGCGAGGCTACATACAGTAGAGAGGCTATATACAGTAGAGAGGCTACATACAGTAGAGAGGCTATATACAGTAGAGAGGCTACATACAGTAGAGAGGCTATATACAGTAGAGAGGCTACATACAGTAGAGAGGCTATATACAGTAGAGAGGCTACATACAGTAGAGAGGCTATATACAGTAGAGAGGCTACATACAGTAGAGAGGCTATATACAGTAGAGAGGCTACATACAGTAGAGAGGCTATATACAGTAGAGAGGCTACATACAGTAGAGAGGCTATATACAGTAGAGAGGCTACATACAGTAGAGAGGCTATATACAGTAGAGAGGCTATATACAGTAGAGATGCTATATACAGTAGCGAGGTTACATACAGACACCGGTTAGTCAGGCTGATTGAGGTAGTATGTACATGTAGATATGGTTAAAGTGACTATGCATATATGATAAACAGAGAGTAGCAGCAGTGTAAAAGAGGGGTTGGCGGGTGGTGGGACACACTGCAGATAGCCCGGTTAGTGAATGTGAGGGAGCACTGGTTGGTCGGCCCAGTTGAGGTAGTATGAACATGAGTGTATAATTATAGTGACTATGCATATATGATGAACAGAGAGTAGCAGCAGTGTAAATAGTAGAGAGGCTACATACAGACACCGGTTAGTCAGACTGATTGAGGTAGTATGTACATGAGTGTATAGTTATAGTGACTATGCATATATGATGAACAGCAGAGTAAAGATTTGATCGGTGTTTATGGTTGTCTCACGGTCATGTTGTGTTCCTGTCGTGTCCAGGTGGGGGTGTTACGGTTGAGATGGAGCTGTGGCGTCACTGTGCCGTGTGGCTGATAGAGTGCAGGGTGCTCCCTGAGAGTCACAGGGTAACGTGGGACAGTGCTCAGGTGTGTGAGTTAGCCCAGGCTCTGAGGGATGGAGTTCTGCTCTGTCAGCTGCTGAACAACTTACTACCCCACGCCATCAACCTCCGAGAGATCAACCTCCGACCCCAGATGTCCCAGGTAACACACACACACACACACACACACACACACACACACACACACACACACACACACACACACACACACACACACACACACTTATACACATACACGTTTACACACACCCAAATGTCAGGTAGGACTGGTAGGACTAACGTCAGTTAGTTAGTCCTACCAGCCTGCTGATGTTAGTCCTACCAGTCTCTCGTCGTTCTGCCCCTGGTAGGACTAACATCAGCAGGCTGGTAGGACTAACATCAGCAGGCTGGTAGGACTAACATCAGCAGGCTGGTAGGATTGACATCAGCAGGCTGGTAGGACTAACATCAGCAGACTGGTAGGACTAACATCATCAGGCTGGTAGGACTAACATCATCAGGCTGGTAGGACTAACGTCATCAGGCTGGTAGGACTAACATCATCAGGCTGGTAGGACTAACATCATCAGGCTGGTAGGACTAACATCATCAGGCTGGTAGGACTAACGTCATCAGGCTGGTAGGACTAACATCAGCAGGCTGGTAGGACTAACATCAGCAGACTGGTAGGACTAACATCAGCAGGCTGGTAGGACTAACATCAGCAGGCTGGTAGGACTAACATCATCAGGCTGGTAGGACTAACATCATCAGGCTGGTAGGACTAACGTCATCAGGCTGGTAGGACTAACATCAGCAGGCTGGTAGGACTAACATCAGCAGGCTGGTAGGACTAACATCAGCAGACTGGTAGGACTAACGTCAGCAGGCTGGTAGGACTAACATCAGCAGGGTGGTAGGACTAACATCATCAGGCTGGTAGGACTAACGTCAGCAGGCTGGTAGGACTAACATCAGCAGGCTGGTAGGACTAACATCATCAGGCTGGTAGGACTGACGTCAGCAGGCTGGTAGGACTAACGTCATCAGGCTGGTAGGACTAACGTCAGCAGGCTGGTAGGACTAATGTCAGCAGACGGGTTGGACTAACATCATCAGGCTGGTAGGACTAACGTCAGCAGGCTGGTAGGACTAACATCATCAGGCTGGTAGGACTAACATCATCAGGCTGGTAGGACTAACGTCATCAGGCTGGTAGGACTAACATCAGCAGGCTGGTAGGACTAACATCAGCAGACTGGTAGGACTAACATCAGCAGGCTGGTAGGACTAACATCAGCAGGCTGGTAGGACTAACATCAGCAGGCTGGTAGGATTGACATCAGCAGGCTGGTAGGACTAACATCAGCAGACTGGTAGGACTAACATCATCAGGCTGGTAGGACTAACATCATCAGGCTGGTAGGACTAACGTCATCAGGCTGGTAGGACTAACATCATCAGGCTGGTAGGACTAACATCATCAGGCTGGTAGGACTAACATCATCAGGCTGGTAGGACTAACGTCATCAGGCTGGTAGGACTAACATCAGCAGGCTGGTAGGACTAACATCAGCAGACTGGTAGGACTAACATCAGCAGGCTGGTAGGACTAACATCAGCAGGCTGGTAGGACTAACATCATCAGGCTGGTAGGACTAACATCATCAGGCTGGTAGGACTAACGTCATCAGGCTGGTAGGACTAACATCAGCAGGCTGGTAGGACTAACATCAGCAGGCTGGTAGGACTAACATCAGCAGACTGGTAGGACTAACGTCAGCAGGCTGGTAGGACTAACATCAGCAGGGTGGTAGGAATAACATCATCAGGCTGGTAGGACTAACGTCAGCAGGCTGGTAGGACTAACATCAGCAGGCTGGTAGGACTAACATCATCAGGCTGGTAGGACTGACGTCAGCAGGCTGGTAGGACTAACGTCATCAGGCTGGTAGGACTAACGTCAGCAGGCTGGTAGGACTAATGTCAGCAGACGGGTTGGACTAACATCATCAGGCTGGTAGGACTAACGTCAGCAGGCTGGTAGGACTAACATCATCAGGCTGGTAGGACTAACATCATCAGGCTGGTAGGACTAACGTCATCAGGCTGGTAGGACTAACATCAGCAGGCTGGTAGAACTAACATCATCAGGCTTGTTGGCTACCAACCTTCAAATTGATTTGCAACAATACATTCATGAAGTATTTTCCTGTAAGGCTGAAACATAGAACAGTGAGGTGAAACTTTGCATTTGAAATGTTGATGCGTAAACTAATGCAAATCCATATGTTACCTATGGCCGAGTTTATGCACCCTCCCCTTTAAGATGTCTGCTACTACTAACACAGTTTCCTGCTTCATATGTTACCTATGGCCGAGTTTATGCTACCTCCCCTTTAAGATGTCTGCTACTACTAACACAGTTTCCTGCTTCATATGTTACCTATGGCCGAGTTTATGCTACCTCCCCTTTAAGATGTCTGCTACTACTAACACAGTTTCCTGCTTCATATGTTACCTATGGCCGAGTTTATGCTACCTCCCCTTTAAGATACATGCTACTACTAACACAGTTTCCTGCTTCATATGTTACCTATGGCCAAGTTTATGCTACCTCCCCTTTAAGATGCCTGCTACTACTAACACAGTTTCCTGCTTCATATGTTACCTATGGCCGAGTTTATGCTACCTCCCCTTTAAGATGTCTGCTACTACTAACACAGTTTCCTGCTTCATATGTTACCTATGGCCGAGTTTATGCTACCTCCCCTTTAAGATACATGCTACTACTAACACAGTTTCCTGCTTCATAGGTTACCTATGGCTGAGTTTATGCTACCTCCCCTTTAAGATGTCTGCTACTACTAACACAGTTTCCTGCTTCATATGTTACCTATGGCTGAGTTTATGCTACCTCCCTTTAAGATGTCTGCTACTACTAGCACAGTTTCCTGCTTTATATGTTACCTATGGCTGAGTTTATGCTACCTCCCCTTTAAGATGTCTGCTACTACTAACACAGTTTCCTGGTAGGACTAACATCATCAGGCTGGTAGGACTAACGTCAGCAGGCTGGTAGGACTAACATCAGCAGGCTGGTAGGACTAACATCATCAGGCTGGTAGGACTGACGTCAGCAGGCTGGTAGGACTAACGTCATCAGGCTGGTAGGACTAACGTCAGCAGGCTGGTAGGACTAATGTCAGCAGACTGGTAGGACTAACATCATCAGGCTGGTAGGACTAACGTCAGCAGGCTGGTAGGACTAACATCAGCAGGCTGGTAGGACTAACGTCAGCAGGCTGGTAAGACTAACGTCAGCAGGCTGGTAGGACTAACGTCAGCAGGCTGGTAGGACTAACATCAGCAGGCTGGTAGGACTAACATCAGCAGGCTGGTAGGACTAACATCAGCAGGCTGGTAGGACTAACGTCAGCAGGCTGGTAGGACTAACGTCAGCAGGCTGGTAGGACTAACATCATCAGGCTTTTTGGCTACCAACCTTCAAATTGATTTGCAACATTCATGAAGTATTTGCCTGTAAGGCTGAAACATAGAACAGTGAGGTGAAACTTTGCATTTTAAATGTTGATACGTAAACTAATGCAAATTCATATGTTACCTATGGCCGAGTTTATGCTACCTCCCCTTTAACTTAAGATACACGCTACTACTAACACAGTTTCCTGCTTTATATGTTACCTATGGCCGAGTTTATGCACCCTCCCCTTTAAGATACATGCTACTACTAACACAGTTTCCTGCTTCATAGGTTACCTATGGCTGAGTTTATGCTACCTCCCCTTTAAGATGTCTGCTACTACTAACACAGTTTCCTGCTTCATATGTTACCTATGGCTGAGTTTATGCTACCTCCCCTTTAAGATGTCTGCTACTACTAGCACAGTTTCCTGCTTTATATGTTACCTATGGCTGAGTTTATGCTACCTCCCCTTTAAGATGTCTGCTACTACTAACACAGTTTCCTGCTTCATATGTTACCTATGGCCGAGTTTATGCTACCTCCCCTTTAAGATGTCTGCTACTAGCAAGACGGTTTCTGGCCTCATTTCACCAGTTTAAAATGACCAGACATTGAAATATAGAATATTATTTATTGAGGAAATTGAATAAATGTGAGAATGAGGATTCAGTAGGGGAATGAGAATAGACCAGATGTAGCAGAGGACAGCAGATGAAGTAGAGGACAGCAGATGAAGTAGAGGACAGCAGATGAAGTAGAGGACAGCAGATGAAGTAGAGGACAGGAGATGACAGCAGAGGACAGAAGAGGACAGTAGAGGACAGAAGAGGACAGTTCATGGCTGGGATGTGGGAGTTCATGGCTGGGATGTGGGAGTTCATGGCTGGGATGTGAGAGTTCATGGCTGGGATGTGGGAGTTCATGGCTGGGATGTGGGAGTTCATGGCTGGGATGTGGGAGTTCATGGCTGGGATGTGGGAGTTCATGGCTGGGATGTGGGAGTTCATGGCTGGGATGTGGGAGTTCATGGCTGGTAGGGACGGAATGTGAGATGCTGCGGAGCAGCAGTCAGAGGGATTGGAGGGGAAGAGAAAGGACGTCATTGGCAGAAGGGGTGAGCCACCGCCGGAGTGTCCAAAGCGAAACGTGATAGCCAGGTTGTTGGAGCACGGGGGGGGACAACGGTTGACGGAAGGAAAGGGGGTTGTCAGAGTGGAGCAGCAAGCAGAGGCAGTATGAGGGATGTATCAAGGGCCACTGCCGTCGGGCAGACAGGATGCAGACAGGATGCAGACAGGGTGCAGACAGGATGCAGACAGGATGCAGACAGAGGGACCTAAGGGACCTACGATGGAGGTCGTCCCTGGTGGAGAGGCAGGTGGGGAGAGAGGACATCAGTGGCAGAGGGAAGGGGTGAGCAGCTGCTGTAGCAGTGTACACAAGGCTAGTGGAACCTGAGAGGGGGAGAGCTGTTAGAGGCTGTGAAGATGGAGCAGGAGAGACAGCCAAGAGGCCAGAGCAGGCCACCAGAGCAGGCCACCAGAGCAGGCCACCAGAGCAGGCCACCAGAGCAGGCCACCCGAGCAGGCCACCCGAGCAGGCCACCAGAGCAGGCCACCAGAGCAGGCCACCCGAGCAGGCCACCCGAGCAGGCCACCCGAGCAGGCCACCAGAGCAGGCCACCCGAGCAGGCCACCCGAGCAGGCCACCCGAGCAGGCCACCAGAGCAGGCCACCCGAGCAGGCCACCAGAAAACTTGTTGCACTGCCGGCGGAGTCAGAATGTGAGGTAGCAGGCAGAGGAAGCAGTATGCTGAGAGAGAGGCCGTCGCTGGCAAAGGCTAGGTGAGGCACTGTCGGAGCAGCGGTCAGGGTCCACAGCAGTAGTCAGGGTCCACAGCAGTAGTCAGGGTCCACAGTAGTAGTCAGGGTCCACAGTAGTAGTCAGGGTCCACAGTAGTAGTCAGGGTCCACAGTGGTAGTCAGGGTCCACAGTGGTAGTCAGGGTCCACAGTAGTAGTCAGGGTTCACAGTAGTAGTCAGGGTCCACAGTGGTAGTCAGGGTCCACAGTAGTAGTCAGGGTCCACAGTAGTAGTCAGGGTCCACAGTCAGGGTCCACAGTAGTAGTCAGGGTCCACAGTAGTAGTCAGGGTCCACAGTAGTAGTCAGGGTCCACAGTAGTAGTCAGGGTCCACAGTCAGGGTCCACAGTAGTAGTCAGGGTCCACAGTGGTAGTCAGGGTCCACAGTAGTAGTCAGGGTCCACAGTAGTAGTCAGGGTCCACAGAAGTAGTCATAGTCCACAGTAGTAGTCATAGTCCACAGTAGTAGTCAGGGTCCACAGTGGTAGTCAGGGTCCACAGTAGTAGTCAGGGTCCACAGTAGTAGTCAGGGTCCACAGTAGTAGTCAGGGTCCACAGTAGTAGTCATAGTCCACAGTAGTAGTCAGGGTCCACAGTAGTAGTCAGGGTCCACAGTAGTAGTCAGGGTCCACAGCAGTAGTCAGGGTCCACAGTAGTAGTCAGGGTCCACAGCAGTAGTCAGGGTCCACAGTAGCAGTCAGGGTCCACAGTAGTAGTCATAGTTCACAGTAGTAGTCAGGGTCCACAGCAGTAGTCAGGGTCCACAGTAGTAGTCAGGTTCCACAGCAGTAGTTAAGGTCCACAGTAGTTGTTAGGGTCCACAGTAGTAGTCAGGGTCCACAGTAGTAGTCAGCCCCCAGTAGCAGTCAGGGTCCACAGTAGTAGTCAGGGTCCACAGTAGTAGTCAGGGTCCACAGTGGTAGTCAGGGTCCACAGTAGTAGTCAGGGTCCACAGTAGTAGTCAGGGTACACAGTCAGGGTCCACAGTAGTAGTCAGGATCCACAGTAGTAGTCAGGGTCCACAGTAGTAGTCAGGGTCCACAGTAGTAGTCAGGGTCCACAGTCAGGGTCCACAGTAGTAGTCAGGGTCCACAGTAGTAGTCAGGGTCCACAGAAGTAGTCATAGTCCACAGTAGTAGTCATAGTCCACAGTGGTAGTCAGGGTCCACAGTGGTAGTCAGGGTCCACAGTAGTAGTCAGGGTCCACAGTAGTAGTCAGGGTCCACAGCAGTAGTCAGGGTCCACAGTAGTAGTCATAGTCCACAGTAGTAGTCAGGGTCCACAGTAGTAGTCAGGGTCCACAGTAGTAGTCAGGGTCCACAGCAGTAGTCAGGGTCCACAGTAGTAGTCAGGGTCCACAGCAGTAGTCAGGGTCCACAGTAGCAGTCAGGGTCCACAGTAGTAGTTAAGGTCCACAGTAGTAGTTAAGGTCCACAGTAGTAGTCAGGGTCCACAGTAGTAGTCAGCCCCCAGTAGCAGTCAGGGTCCACAGTAGTAGTCAGGGTCCACAGTAGTAGTCAGGGTCCACAGTAGTAGTCAGGGTCCACAGAAGTAGTCATAGTCCACAGTAGTAGTCATAGTCCACAGTAGTAGTCAGGGTCCACAGTGGTAGTCAGGGTCCACAGTAGTAGTCAGGGTCCACAGTAGTAGTCAGCCCCCAGTAGCAGTCAGGGTCCACAGTAGTAGTCAGGTTCCACAGCAGTAGTCAGGGTCCACAGTAGTAGTTAGGGTCCACAGTAGTAGTCAGGGTCCACAGTAGTAGTCAGCCCCCAGTAGCAGTCAGGGTCTACAGTAGTAGTCATAGTCCACAGTAGTAGTCAGGGTCCACAGCAGTAGTCAGGGTCCACAGTAGTAGTCATAGTCCACAGTAGTAGTCATAGTCCACAGTAGTAGTCAGGGTCCACAGTAGTAGTCAGGGTCCACAGTAGTAGTCAGGGTCTGGATGAGGCTAGTCACACGGTGTCCTGGATGAGGCTAGTCCCAGGGTGTCCTGGATGAGGCTAGTCCCAGGGTGTCCTGGATGAGGCTAGTCCCAGGGTGTCCTGGATGAGGCTAGTCCCAGGGTGTCCTGGATGAGGCTAGTCCCAGGGTGTCCTGGATGAGGCTAGTCACACGGTGTCCTGGATGAGGCTAGTCACACAGTGTCCTGGATGAGGCTAGTCCCATGGTGTCCTGGATGAGGCTAGTCACACAGTGTCCTGGATGAGGCTAGTCACACAGTGTCCTGGATGAGGCTAGTCACACGGTGTCCTGGATGAGGCTAGTCACACGGTGTCCTGGATGAGGCTAGTCACACAGTTACCTGGATGAGGCTAGTCACACAGTGTCCTGGATGAGGCTAGTCACACAGTGTCCAGCAGCACCACATGATGCCAGTTCCCTGGATGAGGCTAGTCACACAGTTACCTGGATGAGGCTAGTCCCACGGTGTCCTGGATGAGGCTAGTCACACGGTGTCCTGGATGAGGCTAGTCACACAGTGTCCTGGATGAGGCTAGTCACACAGTGTCCTGGATGAGGCTAGTCACACGGTGTCCTGGATGAGGCTAGTCACACTGTGTCCTGGATGAGGCTAGTCACACGGTGTCCTGGATGAGGCTAGTCACACAGTGTCCTGGATGAGGCTAGTCACACAGTGTCCTGGATGAGGCTAGTCACACGGTGTCCTGGATGAGGCTAGTCACACTGTGTCCTGGATGAGGCTAGTCACACAGTGTCCTGGATGAGGCTAGTCACACAGTGTCCTGGATGAGGCTAGTCACACGGTGTCCTGGATGAGGCTAGTCACACTGTGTCCTGGATGAGGCTAGTCACACGGTGTCCTGGATGAGGCTAGTCACACAGTGTCCTGGATGAGGCTAGTCACACGGTGTCCTGGATGAGGCTAGTCAAACAGTGTCCTGGATGAGGCTAGTCACACGGTGTCCTGGATGAGGCTAGTCCCATGGTGTCCTGGATGAGGCATGGTGTCCTGGATGAGGCTAGTCACACGGTGTCCTGGATGAGGCTAGTCACACAGTGTCCTGGATGAGGCTAGTCACACAGTGTCCTGGATGAGGCTAGTCACACAGTGTCCTGGATGAGGCTAGTCACACGGTGTCCAGGATGAGGCTAGTCACACAGTGTCCTGGATGAGGCTAGTCACACGGTGTCCAGGATGAGGCTAGTCACACAGTGTCCTGGATGAGGCTAGTCCCACAGTGTCCTGGATGAGGCTAGTCCCACAGTGTCCTGGATGAGGCTAGTCACACAGTGTCCTGGATGAGGCTAGTCACACAGTGTCCTGGATGAGGCTAGTCCCACGGTGTCCTGGATGAGGCTAGTCACACAGTGTCCTGGATGAGGCTAGTCACACGGTGTCCTGGATGAGGCTAGTCACACGGTGTCCTGGATGAGGCTAGTCACACGGTGTCCTGGATGAGGCTAGTCCCACAGTGTCCTGGATGAGGCTAGTCACACAGTGTCCTGGATGAGGCTAGTCCCACAGTGTCCTGGATGAGGCTAGTCCCACGGTGTCCAGGATGAGGCTAGTCACACAGTGTCCTGGATGAGGCTAGTCACACAGTGTCCTGGATGAGGCTAGTCACACAGTGTCCAGCAGCGCCACATGATGCCAGTTCCCTGGATGAGGCTAGTCACACAGTTACCTGGATGAGGCTAGTCCCACGGTGTCCTGGATGAGGCTAGTCACACAGTGTCCTGGATGAGGCTAGTCCCACAGTGTCCTGGATGAGGCTAGTCCCACAGTGTCCTGCAGCGCCACATGCACCGCAGAACGAAGAGGAGGAATGTTAGTTCGGTCAGTAGGGTGGCAGTGGTGATTAAGGAGAGTCTGGACTGATTAGCAACGAGCAACAGCTGCGTTCAAGGACACTAGTTAAAGTGTTGCAGACAGGCCTGGAGGCTGGTTGGCAACGTGTAGCAGCTTGTTGAGTTGCTGGGGAGCTGCGTTAAAGTTGTGGTGTTTAAATCTGGTCCTCTCCTGAATTTGTGTTTGTTCTGAACACCATTATTAAGCTGCACGCTGTTATCACTGTTTCCTGCTTCATTTCCATAGCGACCGTTCCATAGCGACCGTTCCATAGCGACGAGCAGACCGCATGTAAGCCCCCGGACAATGAGATAAGAAAATCACCTGGTGTGTGTGTGTGTGTGTGTGTGTGTGTGTGTGTGTGTGTGTGTGAGAGAGTTAGTATCAATGACCATCATCTCTTCTGGTTTACAGTGTGGTGGGTTTAAGTGACTGGGGAATCCTTTCTGTGGGTCATAATATTTAGTTCATTGATAAATGTTATTAAATGTCAATATTTGTCACGTGCGCTGAATACAACAGGTAGACCTTACAGTGAAATGCTGAATACAACAGGTGTAGTAGACCTTACAGTGAAATACTGAATACAACAGGTGTAGTAGACCTTACAGTGAAATGCTGAATACAACAGGTGTAGTAGACCTTACAGTGAAATGCTGAATACAACAGGTGTAGTAGACCTTACAGTGAAATGCTGAATACAACAGGTGTAGTAGACCTTACAGTGAAATGCTGAATACAACAGGTGTAGTAGACCTTACAGTGAAATGCTGAATACAACAGGTGTAGTAGACCTTACAGTGAAATGCTGAATACAACAGGTGTAGTAGACCTTACAGTGAAATGCTGAATACAACAGGTGTAGTAGACCTTACAGTGAAATACTGAATACAACAGGTGTAGTAGACCTTACAGTGAAATACTGAATACAACAGGTGTAGTAGACCTTACAGTGAAATACTGAATACAACAGGTGTAGTAGACCTTACAGTGAAATACTGAATACAACAGGTGTAGTAGACAGTACAGTGAAATGCTGAATACAACAGGTGTAGTAGACCTTACAGTGAAATGCTGAATACAACAGGTGTAGTAGACCTTACAGTGAAATACTGAATACAACAGGTGTAGTAGACCTTACAGTGAAATACTGAATACAACAGGTGTAGTAGACAGTACAGTGAAATACTGAATACAACAGGTGTAGTAGACCTTACAGTGAAATGCTGAATACAACAGGTGTAGTAGACCTTACAGTGAAATGCTGAATACAACAGGTGTAGTAGACCTTACAGTGAAATGCTTACTTACAGGCTCTAACCAACAGTGCCAAAAAGGTATTAGGTGAACAATAGGTAGGTAAAGAAATAAAACAACAGTAAAAAGACAGGCTACATACAGTAGAGAGGCTATATACAGTAGAGAGGCTATATACAGTAGCGAGGCAACATACAGTAGTGAGGCTATAAACAGTAGAGAGGCTATAAAAGTAGGGAGGCTACATACAGTAAAATGTGTGTGTGTGTTGGGTTGTAGCAGGTGTTTGTGTGTGTGTGTTGGGTTGTAGCACTCTGGGGAGTGGCCGTGCTGAGTGTGTAACTCTGGGGAGTGGCCGTGCTGAGTGGCCGTGCTGAGTGTGTAACTCTGGGGAGTCCTATGAGGTGACTAGTGTCCTCCCTTCATAACACATGTTGAGACACTTTGCATAACTGCACAGGGAAGTGTCCATTGCAACAAAAGGAATCCACGTCTGTGAACATCAGTGTGTGTGTGTGTGTGTGTGTGTGTGTGTGTGTGTGTGTGTGTGTGTGTGTGTGTGTGTGTGTGTGTGTGTGTGTGTGTGTGTGTGTGTATGCTCATACCAGGGTCATATATCAGTGCCAGTCAAAACATTTCCCCTTTTTTTAAATTAGAGTTCTCTATTTAACAATGCTGACACCACACACACACACACACACACACACACACACACACACACACACACACACACTGCTCTGGCAGGAAGCTATGCAAATCTGATTCTGCAAATGTCTGACCGCTGAGCAGCAGGGTTTTGTATTAGAGACATTAATGTGTTTTACACTGACTAGATGAACACCTTGTGGCTCTCTTTCTCTCTCTCTCCTCTCTCTTTCTTTCCATCTCTCTCTCTCCTCTCTCTTTCTCTCCATCTCTCTCTCTCCTCTCTCTTTCTCTCTCTCCCCCTCATGTTATCTCTCCTTCTCTCCCTTGATTCTATCCCTCCACCTCCCTACTGGTTTCCATAGTGATGTGCACAGTATTGTGTCTGTCGATCAATCAAATAATCAGTCAATCATTACACAAGTTGGCTGAGGGGGATGTGTGATGATGACCAATTTCAATGTGATAACTGAACCTATAAAGTGTGACTCAATGGCTTGTGAATAACCTGTTCTGATTAGCCCACTGTAGTTCCTGTGTCTTAACTAACCTGATATGATTGGCTTCTGTAGTTCCTATGTCTTAAATAACCTTATCTGATTGGCTCCTTTTTGTTCCCGTGTCTGAAAAACCCGATATGATTGGCTTCTGTAGTTCCTGTGTCTGAAATAACCTTATCTGATTGGCTCCCTGTAGTTCCTGTGTGTGAAATAACCTGTTCTGATTGGCTCCCTGTAGTTCCTGTGTCTGAAGAACATCCGTACGTTCCTGGGGGTGAAATAACCTGTTCTGATTGGCTCCCTGTAGTTCCTGTGTCTGAAGAACATCCGTACGTTCCTGGGGGTGTGTCAGGAGAAGTTTCACCTGAGGAAGACTGAACTGTTTGAAGCCTTCGACCTGTTTGATGTCAGAGACTTCGGCAAGGTGTGTGTGTGTGTGTGTGTGTGTGTGTGTGTGTGTGTGTGTGTGTGTGTGTGTGTGTGTGTGTGTGTGTGTGTGACATCACCTCACCTCATCTGAACTCTCTATTGTTCTCTCTCTCGTTTTACATGTACATTTTAGTCATAAAGCCGACGCTCTGATCCGGAGAGTCTTACAGTTGCAGAACATTCATCTTCTGATAGCTAGGAGAGACGACCATTCATCTTCAGATAGCTAGGAGAGACTTACAGTTACAGTACATTCATCTTCAGATGGCTAGGAGAGACTTACAGTTACAGTACATTCATCTTCAGATAGCTAGGTGGGACGACCACATACAGAACATTCATCTTCAGATAGCTAGGTGGGACGACCACATACAGAACATTCATCTTCAGATAGCTAGGTGGGACGACCACATACAGTACATTCATCTTCAGATAGCTAGGTGGGACGACCACATACAGTACATTCATCTTCAGATAGCTAGGTGGGACGACCACATACAGTACATTCATCTTCAGATAGCTAGGTGGGACGACCACATACAGTACATTCATCTTCAGATAGCTAGGTGAGACGACCACATACAGAACATTCATCTTCAGATAGCTAGGTGGGACGACCACATACAGTACATTCATCTTCAGATAGCTAGGTGGGACGACCACATACAGAACATTCATCTTCAGATAGCTAGGTGAGACGACCACATACAGTACATTCATCTTCAGATAGCTAGGAGAGACTTACAGTTACAGTACATTCATCTTCAGATGGCTAGGAGAGACGACCACATACAGTACATTCATCTTCAGATGGCTAGGTGGGACGACCATTCATCTTCAGATAGCTAGGTGAGACGACCACATACAGTACATTCATCTTCAGATAGCTAGGTGAGACGACCACATACAGAACATTCATCTTCAGATAGCTAGGTGGGACGACCATTCATCTTCAGATAGCTAGGTGAGACGACCATTCATCTTCATATAGCTAGGTGAGACGACCACATACAGTACATTCATCTTCAGATAGCTAGGTGAGACGACCACATACAGAACATTCATCTTCAGATAGCTAGGTGGGACGACCATTCATCTTCAGATAGCTAGGTGAGACGACCATTCATCTTCATATAGCTAGGTGAGACGACCACATACAGTACATTCATCTTCAGATAGCTAGGTGAGACGACCACATACAGAACATTCATCTTCAGATAGCTAGGAGAGACGACCATTCATCTTCAGATAGCTAGGTGAGACGACCATTCATCTTCAGATAGCTAGGTGAGACGACCATTCATCTTCAGATAGCTAGGTGAGACGACCACATACAGAACATTCATCTTCAGATAGCTAGGTGGGACGACCACACAGAACCTTCATCTTCAGATAGCTAGGTGAGACGACCATTCATCTTCAGATAGCTAGGAGAGACGACCATTCATCTTCAGATAGCTAGGAGAGACGACCATTCATCTTCAGATAGCTAGGAGAGACGACCATTCATCTTCAGATAGCTAGGTGAGACGACCATTCATCTTCAGATAGCTAGGTGAGACGACCATTCATCTTCAGATAGCTAGGTGAGACGACCATTCATCTTCAGATAGCTAGGAGAGACGACCATTCATCTTCAGATAGCTAGGTGAGACGACCATTCATCTTCAGATAGCTAGGTGAGACGACCACATACAGTACATTCATCTTCAGATAGCTAGGTGAGACGACCATTCATCTTCAGATAGCTAGGTGGGACGACCATTCATCTTCAGATAGCTAGGTGAGACGACCACATACAGTACATTCATCTTCAGATAGCTAGGTGAGACGACCATTCATCTTCAGATAGCTAGGTGAGACGACCACATACAGTACATTCATCTTCAGATAGCTAGGTGGGACGACCATTCATCTTCATATAGCTAGGTGGGACGACCATTCATCTTCAGATAGCTAGGTGAGACGACCATTCATCTTCAGATAGCTAGGTGAGACGACCACATACAGTACATTCATCTTCAGATAGCTAGGTGGGACGACCATTCATCTTCAGATAGCTAGGTGAGACGACCATTCATCTTCATATAGCTAGGTGAGACGACCACATACAGTACATTCATCTTCAGATAGCTAGGTGAGACGACCACATACAGAACATTAATCTTCAGATAGCTAGGAGAGACGACCATTCATCTTCAGATAGCTAGGTGAGACGACCATTCATCTTCAGATAGCTAGGTGAGACGACCATTCATCTTCAGATAGCTAGGTGAGACGACCATTCATCTTCAGATAGCTAGGTGAGACGACCACATACAGAACATTCATCTTCAGATAGCTAGGTGGGACGACCACACAGAACATTCATCTTCAGATAGCTAGGTGAGACGACCATTCATCTTCAGATAGCTAGGAGAGACGACCATTCATCTTCAGAAAGCTAGGAGAGACGACCATTCATCTTCAGATAGCTAGGTGGGACGACCATTCATCTTCAGATAGCTAGGTGAGACGACCATTCATCTTCAGATAGCTAGGTGAGACGACCATTCATCTTCAGATAGCTAGGAGAGACGACCATTCGTCTTCAGATAGCTAGGTGAGACGACCATTCATCTTCAGATAGCTAGGTGAGACGACCATTCATCTTCAGATAGCTAGGTGGGACGACCATTCATCTTCAGATAGCTAGGTGAGACGACCATTCATCTTCAGATAGCTAGGAGAGACGACCATTCATCTTCAGATAGCTAGGTGAGACGACCATTCATCTTCAGATAGCTAGGAGAGACGACCATTCATCTTCAGATAGCTAGGTGAGACGACCATTCATCTTCAGATACCTAGGTGAGACGACCATTCATCTTCAGATAGCTAGGAGAGACGACCATTCATCTTCAGATAGCTAGGTGAGACGACCATTCATCTTCAGATAGCTAGGTGAGACGACCATTCATCTTCAGATAGCTAGGTGAGACGACCACATACAGAACATTCATCTTCAGATAGCTAGGTGGGACGACCACACAGAACATTCATCTTCAGATAGCTAGGTGAGACGACCATTGATCTTCAGATAGCTAGGAGAGACGACTATTCATCTTCAGATAGCTAGGAGAGACGACCATTCATCTTCAGATAGCTAGGTGGGACGACCATTCATCTTCAGATAGCTAGGTGAGACAACCATTCATCTTCAGATAGCTAGGTGAGACGACCATTCATCTTCAGATAGCTAGGAGAGACGACAATTCGTCTTCAGATAGCTAGGTGAGACGACCATTCATCTTCAGATAGCTAGGTGAGACGACCATTCATCTTCAGATAGCTAGGTGGGACGACCATTCATCTTCAGATAGCTAGGTGAGACGACCATTCATCTTCAGATAGCTAGGAGAGACGACCATTCATCTTCAGATAGCTAGGTGAGACGACCATTCATCTTCAGATAGCTAGGAGAGACGACCATTCATCTTCAGATAGCTAGGTGAGACGACCATTCATCTTCAGATAGCTAGGTGAGACGACCATTCATCTTCAGATAGCTAGGAGAGACGACCATTCATCTTCAGATAGCTAGGTGAGACGACCATTCATCTTCAGATAGCTAGGTGAGACGACCATTCATCTTCAGATAGCTAGGTGAGACGACCACATACAGAACATTCATCTTCAGATAGCTAGGTGGGACGACCACACAGAACATTCATCTTCAGATAGCTAAGTGAGACGACCATTCATCTTCAGATAGCTAGGATAGACGACCATTCATCTTCAGATAGCTAGGAGAGACGACCATTCATCTTCAGATAGCTAGGTGGGACGACCATTCATCTTCAGATAGCTAGGTGAGACGACCATTCATCTTGAGATAGCTAGGTGAGACGACCATTCATCTTCAGATAGCTAGGTGAGACGACCATTCATCTTCAGATAGCTAGGTGAGACGACCATTCATCTTCAGATAGCTAGGTGAGACGACCATTCATCTTCAGATAGCTAGGAGAGACGACCATTCATCTTCAGATAGCTAGGTGAGACGACCATTCATCTTCAGATAGCTAGGTGAGACGACCATTCATCTTCAGATAGCTAGGTGAGACGACCATTCATCTTCAGATTGCTAGGTGAGACGACCATTCATCTTCAGATAGCTAGGTGAGACGACCATTCATCTTCAGATAGCTAGGTGAGACGACCATTCATCTTCAGATAGCTAGGTGAGACGACCATTCATCTTCAGATAGCTAGGAGAGATGACCATTCATCTTCAGATAGCTAGGTGAGACGACCACATACAGAACATTCATCTTCAGATAGCTAGGTGAGACGACCATTCATCTTCAGATAGCTAGGTGAGACGACCACATACAGTACATTCATCTTCAGATAGCTAGGTGAGACGACCATTCATCTTCAGATAGCTAGGTGAGTCGACCATTCATCTTCAGATAGCTAGGTGAGACGACCACATACAGAACATTCATCTTCAGATAGCTAGGTGAGACGACCACATACAGAACATTCATCTTCAGATAGCTAGGTGGGACGACCATTCATCTTCAGATAGCTAGGTGAGACGACCACATACAGAACATTCATCTTCAGATAGCTAGGTGAGACGACCACATACAGAACATTCATCTTCAGATAGCTAGGTGAGACGACCATTCATCTTCAGATAGCTAGGTGAGACGACCATTCATCTTCAGATAGCTAGGTGAGACGACCATTCATCTTCAGATATCTAGGTGAGACGACCATTCATCTTCAGATAGCTAGGTGAGACGACCATTCATCTTCAGATAGCTAGGTGAGACGACCATTCATCTTCAGATAGCTAGGTGAGACGACCACATACAGAACATTCTGAAAATATTCAGACCCTTTGACTTTTCCGTTACGTTACAGCCTTATTCTAAAATGGCGTAAATTGTTTTTCTTCCTCATCAATATACACACAATACTTCATTATGACAAAGTAAAAACAGGTTTTTAGAAACTTTTGTAAATGTATAAAAAATGTAAAATGTAAATATTATATTTACATAAGTATTCAGACCCTTTATTCAGTACTTTGTTGAAGCACCTTTGGCAGTGATGACAGCCTCTAGGCTCCTTGGGTATGACACTACAAGCTTGGCACACCTGTCTTTGGGGAGTTTCTCCCATTCTTCTCTGCCTGAGGTTGGATTGGGAGCGTCGCTGCACAGCTATTTACAGGTCTCTCCAGAGATGTTTGATTGGGTCCAAGTCCGGGCTCTGGCTGAGCCACTCAAGGACATTCAGAGACTTGTCCCGAAGCCACTCCTGCATTGTCTTGGCTGTGTGCTTAGGGTCGTTGTCCTGTTGGAAGGTGAACCTTCGCCCCAGTCTGAGGTTCTGAGCGCCCTGGAGTAGGTTTTTTGGCAAACTCCAAGCAGGCTGTCATGTGCCTTTTACTGAGGAGAGGCTTCCGTCTGGCCACTCTACCATAAAGGCCTGATTGGTGGAGTGCTGCAGAGATGGTTGTCCTCCTGGAAGGTTCTCCCATCTCCACAGAGGAACTCTAGAGCGCTGTCAGAGTGACCATCGGGCTCTTGGTCACCTCCCTGAGCAAGGCCCTTCTCCCTCGATTGCTCAGTTTGGCCGGATGGCCAGCTTCTTCCATTTAACAATGATGGAGGCCACTGTGGTCTTGGGGACCTTCAATGCTGCAGACATGTTTTGGTACCCTTCCCTTGAATCTGTGCCTCGACACAATCCTGTCTCGGGGGTCCACTGACAATTCCTTCGACCTCATGTCTTGGTTTTTGCTGTGACATGCACTGTCAACTGTGGGACCTTATATAGAGAGGTGTGTGCCTTTCCTGATCATGTCCAATCAATTGAATTGACCATAGGTGGACGCCAATCAAGTTGTAGAAACATCTTAAAGGATGATCAATGGAAACAGGATGCAAGCTTGTGAAAGTATTCACCCCCCCCCCTT
>NW_027258054.1:62500-152500 GCF_045791955.1 Oncorhynchus clarkii lewisi | reverse complement strand
CCCATCTCTCCCCTCTCTCTCTCTCTCCCTCCCCACCTCCCCCATCTCTCCCCTCTCTCTCTCTCTCCCCACCTCCCCCATCTCTCCCCTCTCTCTCTCCCCACCTCCCCCATCTCTCTCTCTCCCCACCTCCTCCATCTCTCTCTCTCCCCACCTCTCCCATCTCTCCACTCTCTCTCTCTCTCTCTTCAGGTCTTTCCCAATAGATGTCTGTATTGCTGATGATGATATCTACAACGGTCTCTCTGACCAGATTGAGTAAGTTACTGTGTGTGTGTATGTGTGTGTGTGTGTGTTGAATCATAATGACTAATTTGATCCTCTCTCTCTCTCCCTTCCTCCCTCTCTCTCCCTTCCTCCCCTCTCTCTCCCCTCCCCTTTCTCTCTCCCTCCCCTCTCTCTCATCCTCCTCTCTCTCTCTCCCTCCCCTCTCTCTCCCCAACTCTCTCCCTCCCGTCTCTCTCTCTCCCTCCCTCCACTCTCTCTCTCCCTCCCTCTCTCTCCCCCTCTCTCCCCCATCTCTCTCCCTCCCTCCTTTCTCTCTCCCTCCTCTCCCTCCCCCCTCCCCTTTCTCTCTCCCTCCCCTCTCATCTCCTTCCCTCCCTCTATCACCCCCTCTCTCTCTCCCTCCCCTCTCTCTCCCCCTCCCCTTTCTCTCTCCCTCCACTCTCTCTCTCTCTCCCTCCCCCCTCTCTCTCTCCCTCCCCTCTCTCCCTCCCCTCTCTCCCCCTCTCAGTGAAACAGTGGACGAGGATGATGACCTTTATGACTGTGTGGAGGATGAGGAGAATGAGGGGGATGAGATATATGAAGACCTGATGAGGGCCGATGAGCCATCGGAGATGGTGAGAGAAGACAACGGTCAATACTACCAGAGATGTGTTAACTCAGCTACATTGTTTTCACACTTAAAGGATGGGGGAGCTGTTTTTACACTCGGGAATGGTCATTTTATGGTTGTGTATTGGTTCTGTTATGGTTTTGTTATTGTTGTGTATTGGTTCAGTTATGGTTTTGTTATGGTTGTGTTATGGTTTTGTTATGGTTATGTTATGGTTGTGTATTGGTTCTGTTATGGTTTTGTTATTGTTGTGTATTGGTTCAGTTATGGTTTTGTTATGGTTGTGTTATGGTTGTGTTATGGTTATGTTATGGTTGTGTTATGGTTGTGTTATTGTTGTGTATTGGTTCTGTTATGGTTTTGTTATGGTTGTGTTATGGGTTTGTTATGGTTGTGTTATGGTTGTGTTATGGGTGTGTTATGGTTGTGTTATGGGTTTGTTATGGTTGTGTTATGGTTGTGTTATGGTTTTGTTATGGGTGTGTTATGGTTGTGTTATTGTTGTTTATTGGTTCTGTTATGGTTGTGTTATGGGTTTGTTATGGTTGTGTTATGGTTGTGTTATGGGTGTGTTATGGTTGTGTTATGGGTTTGTTATGGTTGTGTTATGGTTGTGTTATGGTTTTGTTATGGGTGTGTTATGGTTGTGTTATGGTTGTGTTATGGTTGTGTTATGGTTGTGTAATTGTGGTTGTATTACAGCAGCATCAGCAGAAGATGGAGGTGGATAAGAGAGAATGCTGCCTGCAGGAGATCAGACTGACAGAGGAGAAATACACTGACACGCTGGAGTCCATATTACAGGTATTACTTTTTCTCTCTGTCCTCCTTCTCTCTTTCTCTCTGTCCCTCCTTCTCTCTTTCTCTCTGTCCTCCTCTCTGTCCTCATTCTCTCTTTCCTCCTTCTCTCTTTCTCTCTGTCCTCCTCTCTTTCTCTGTCCTCATTCTCTCTTTCCTCCTTCTCTCTTTCGCTCTGTCCTCTTTCTCTCTGTCCTCCTTCTCTCTTTCTCTCTGTCCTCCTTCTCTCTTTCTCTCTGTCCTCCTCTCTTTCTCTATGTCCCTTCTTCTCTCTTTCTCTATGTCCCTTCTTCTCTCTTTCTCTTTCCTCATCCTCTCTTTCTCTGTCCTCTCTTTCTCTGTCCTCCTCCTCTCTTTCTCTGTCCTCCTTCTCTCTTTCTCTCTGTTCTCCTTCTCTCTTTCTCTCTGTCCTCCTTCTCTCTTTCTCTCTGTCCTCCTTTCTTTCTCTCTGTCCTCTTTCTCTCTGTCCTCCTCCTCTCTTTCTCTCTGTCCTCTTTTTCTCTGTCCTCCTCCTCTCTTTCTCTCTGTCCTCCTCCTCTCTTTCTCTCTGTCCTCTTTCTCTCTGTCCTCCTCCTCTCTTTCTCTCTGTCCCTTCTTCTCTCTTTCTCTGTCCTTCTTCTCTTTTTCTATGTACCTCCTCTCTTTCTCTCTGTCCCTCCTTCTCTCTTTCTCTGTCCTTCTCTCTTTCTATGTACCTCCTATCTTTCTCTCTGTCCCTCCTTCTCTCTTTCTCTGTCCTTCTTCTCTCTTTCTATGTACCTCCTTCTCTCTTTCTCTGTCCTTCTTCTCTCTTTCTATGTACCTCCTTCTCTCTTTCTCTCTGTCCCTTCTTCTCTCTTTCTCTTTCCTCATCCTCTCTTTCTCTGTCCTCCTCCTCTCTTTCTCTGTCCTCCTCCTCTCTTTCTCTGTCCTCCTTCTCTCTTTCTCTCTGTTCTCCTTCTCTCTTTCTCTCTGTCCTCCTTCTCTCTTTCTCTCTGTCCTCCTTTCTTTCTCTCTGTCCTCTTTCTCTCTGTCCTCCTTCTCTCTTTATCTCTGTCCCTCCTTCTCTCTTTCTCTCTGTCCTCCTTCTCTCTGTCCTCATTCTCTCTTTCCTCCTTCTCTCTTTCTCTCTGTCCTCCTCTCTTTCTCTGTCCTCCTCCTCTCTTTCTCTGTCCTCCTTCTCTCTTTCTCTCTGTTCTCCTTCTCTCTTTCTCTCTGTCCTCCTTCTCTCTTTCTCTCTGTCCTCCTTTCTTTCTCTCTGTCCTCTTTCTCTCTGTCCTCCTCCTCTCTTTCTCTCTGTCCTCTTTTTCTCTGTCCTCCTCCTCTCTTTCTCTCTGTCCTCCTCCTCTCTTTCTCTCTGTCCTCTTTCTCTCTGTCCTCCTCCTCTCTTTCTCTGTCCCTTCTTCTCTCTTTCTCTCTGTCATCCTTCTCTCTTTCTCTGTCCTCTTTCTCTGTCCTCCTTCTCTCTTTCTCTCTGTCCTCCTTCTCTCTTTCTCTCTGACCTTCTCTCTTTCTCTCTGTCCCTCCTTCTCTCCTTCTCTCTTTCTCTCTGTCCCTCCTTCTCTCTTTCTCTGTCCTTCTTCTCTTTTTCTATGTACCTCCTCTCTTTCTCTCTGTCCCTCCTTCTCTCTTTCTCTGTCCTTCTTCTCTCTTTCTATGTACCTCCTATCTTTCTCTCTGTCCCTCCTTCTCTCTTTCTCTGTCCTTCTTCTCTCTTTCTATGTACCTCCTTCTCTCTTTCTCTGTCCTTCTTCTCTCTTTCTATGTACCTCCTTCTCTCTTTCTCTCTGTCCTCCTTCTCTCTTTCTCTCTGTTCTCATCTCCTTCTCTCTGTTCTCCTCTCCTTCTCTCTGTCCCCCTTCTCTCTTTCTCTGCCCCTCCTTCTCTCTTTCTCTGTCCTCCTTCTCTCTTTCTCTGTCCCTCCTTCTCTCTTTCTCTGTCCTCCTCTCTTTCTCTATGTCCCTTCTTCTCTCTTTCTCTATGTCCCTTCTTCTCTCTTTCTCTTTCCTCATCCTCTCTTTCTCTGTCCTCTCTTTCTCTGTCCTCCTCCTCTCTTTCTCTGTCCTCCTTCTCTCTTTCTCTCTGTTCTCCTTCTCTCTTTCTCTCTGTCCTCCTTCTCTCTTTCTCTCTGTCCTCCTTTCTTTCTCTCTGTCCTCTTTCTCTCTGTCCTCCTCCTCTCTTTCTCTCTGTCCTCTTTTTCTCTGTCCTCCTCCTCTCTTTCTCTCTGTCCTCCTCCTCTCTTTCTCTCTGTCCTCTTTCTCTCTGTCCTCCTCCTCTCTTTCTCTCTGTCCCTTCTTCTCTCTTTCTCTGTCCTTCTTCTCTTTTTCTATGTACCTCCTCTCTTTCTCTCTGTCCCTCCTTCTCTCTTTCTCTGTCCTTCTCTCTTTCTATGTACCTCCTATCTTTCTCTCTGTCCCTCCTTCTCTCTTTCTCTGTCCTTCTTCTCTCTTTCTATGTACCTCCTTCTCTCTTTCTCTGTCCTTCTTCTCTCTTTCTATGTACCTCCTTCTCTCTTTCTCTCTGTCCCTTCTTCTCTCTTTCTCTTTCCTCATCCTCTCTTTCTCTGTCCTCCTCCTCTCTTTCTCTGTCCTCCTCCTCTCTTTCTCTGTCCTCCTTCTCTCTTTCTCTCTGTTCTCCTTCTCTCTTTCTCTCTGTCCTCCTTCTCTCTTTCTCTCTGTCCTCCTTTCTTTCTCTCTGTCCTCTTTCTCTCTGTCCTCCTTCTCTCTTTATCTCTGTCCCTCCTTCTCTCTTTCTCTCTGTCCTCCTTCTCTCTGTCCTCATTCTCTCTTTCCTCCTTCTCTCTTTCTCTCTGTCCTCCTCTCTTTCTCTGTCCTCCTCCTCTCTTTCTCTGTCCTCCTTCTCTCTTTCTCTCTGTTCTCCTTCTCTCTTTCTCTCTGTCCTCCTTCTCTCTTTCTCTCTGTCCTCCTTTCTTTCTCTCTGTCCTCTTTCTCTCTGTCCTCCTCCTCTCTTTCTCTCTGTCCTCTTTTTCTCTGTCCTCCTCCTCTCTTTCTCTCTGTCCTCCTCCTCTCTTTCTCTCTGTCCTCTTTCTCTCTGTCCTCCTCCTCTCTTTCTCTGTCCCTTCTTCTCTCTTTCTCTCTGTCATCCTTCTCTCTTTCTCTGTCCTCTTTCTCTGTCCTCCTTCTCTCTTTCTCTCTGTCCTCCTTCTCTCTTTCTCTCTGACCTTCTCTCTTTCTCTCTGTCCCTCCTTCTCTCCTTCTCTCTTTCTCTCTGTCCCTCCTTCTCTCTTTCTCTGTCCTTCTTCTCTTTTTCTATGTACCTCCTCTCTTTCTCTCTGTCCCTCCTTCTCTCTTTCTCTGTCCTTCTTCTCTCTTTCTATGTACCTCCTATCTTTCTCTCTGTCCCTCCTTCTCTCTTTCTCTGTCCTTCTTCTCTCT
Organism: Oncorhynchus clarkii lewisi; assembly: GCF_045791955.1. Lineage (NCBI taxonomy): Eukaryota > Metazoa > Chordata > Actinopteri > Salmoniformes > Salmonidae > Oncorhynchus > Oncorhynchus clarkii. Next base: position 147,487 of record NW_027258054.1, on the reverse strand, counting down.
TTCTATGTACCTCCTTCTCTCTTTCTCTGTCCTTCTTCTCTCTTTCTATGTACCTCCTTCTCTCTTTCTCTCTGTCCTCCTTCTCTCTTTCTCTCTGTTCTCATCTCCTTCTCTCTGTTCTCCTCTCCTTCTCTCTGTCCCCCTTCTCTCTTTCTCTGCCCCTCCTTCTCTCTTTCTCTGTCCTCCTTCTCTCTTTCTCTGTCCCTCCTTCTCTCTTTCTCTGTCCCTCCTTCTCTCTTTCTCTGTCCCTCCTTCTCTCTTTCTCTGCCCCTCCTTCTCTATTTCTCTGCCCCTCTTTCTATCTATCCCTCCTTCTCTCTGCCCCTCCTTCTCTCTTTCTATGTCCCTCATTCTCTATGTCCCTTCTTCTCTCTTTCTCTCTGTCCCTCATTCTCTCTTTCTCTATATACCTTCTTCTCTCTTTCTCTCTGTCCCTCATTCTCTCTTTCTCTATGTACTTTCTTCTCTCTTTCTCTATGTCCCTCCGTCTCTCTTTCTCTTGCTCTGTCAAGCTCTCTTCTTTCTCCCTCCTCTCTCTTTCTCTCTCTAGCTCTCTTCTTCTCTCTCTCTCATTCTCCCTCCTTCTCTCCCTCTCTTTCTCTCTAGCTCTCTTCTCTCTCTCTCATTCTCTCTCCTTCTCATCCTCTCTCTGTCCCTCCTTCTCGCTCCCTCCTTCTCTCTCCCTCTCTCTCTAGCTCTCTTCTTCTCTCTCTTCCTACTCCCTCCCTCTCTCTCTCCTTCTCTCTCCCTCCTCTCTCTACATCTCTTCTTCTGTCTCTGTCTCTGTCTCTGTCTCTCTCTCTCTCTCTCTGCTGTCAAACTTAACTGTAACTCTCTCTCTCTCTCTCTCTCACTTTCTCTCTATATCTCTTCTTCTCTCTCTCTCTCGCTCTCTCTCTCTCTCTCTCTCTCCCACTCTCTCTCTCTCTCTCTGTCTCTCTCTCTCTCTCTCTCTCGCTCTCTGCTGTCAAACTGAACTGTAATTCTCTCTCTCTCTCTCTCTCTCTCTCTCTCTCTCTCTTACTGCTGTCAAACTGAACTCTCTCTCTCTCTTACTGCTGTCAAACTGAACTCTCCCTCTCTCTCTCTCTCTCTCTCTCTCTCTCTCTCTCTCTCTCTCTCTCTCTCTGTGTGCGTAGCACTTCATGAAGCCCCTCCAGAAGTTCCTTCAGCCTCACGACATAGAGAGCATCTTCATCAACACGGCGGTATGTTCTGTTCTTCCTTCTGTACATATTGTTGTGTTTATACTCAACCAGACTAAACCAAACATTAAGAACACCTTTCTAATACTTTGACCTCAGAACAGCCTCAGTTTGTCAGGGCACAGCAAGGTGTGGAAAGCCTTTCCACAGGGATGCTGGCCCGTGTGGACTCTAACGCTTCCCACAGTTGTGTCCAGTTGGCTGGACGTCCTTTGGGTGGTGGACCATTCTTGATACACACGGGAAAATGTTGAGCGTGAAAAACCCAGCAGCGTTGCAGTTCTTGACACAAACCGGTACACCTGGCATCTACTACCATACCCTGTTCAAAGGCACTTACATGTTTAGTCTTGCCCATTCACCCTCTGAATGATCCACATACACAATCCATCTCTCAATTGTCTCAAGGCTTTAAAAATCCTTCTTTAACTCGTTTCCTCTCCTTCATCTACACTGACTGAACATCAATAAGGGATCTTAACTTTCACCTGGATTCACCTGGTCAGTCATGGAAAGAACAGGTGTTCCTAATGTTTTGTATAGTGACTGTAGAAAGAAGTCATTATCTCCATAGGTGTGTGTGTAGGGTAAACTGTGTGTGTAGGGTAAACTGTGTGTGTAGGGTAAACTGTGTGTGTAGGGTAAACTGTGTGTGTAGGGTAAACTGTGTGTGTACGGTAAACTGTGTGTGTGTAGGGTAAACTGTGTGTGTAGGGTAAACTGTGTGTGTAGGGTAAACTGTGTGTGTGTAGGGTAAACTGTGTGTGTAGGGTAAACTGTGTGTGTGTAGGGTAAACTGTGTGTGTGTAGGGTAAACTGTGTGTGTGTAGGGTAAACTGTGTGTGTGTAGGGTAAACTGTGTGTGTAGGATAAACTGTGTGTGTAGGGTAAACTGTGTGTGTAGGGTAAACTGTGTGTGTGTAGGGTAAACTGTGTGTGTAGGGTAAACTGTGTGTGTAGGGTAAACTGTGTGTGTAGGGTAAACTGTGTGTGTAGGGTAAACTGTGTGTGTAGGGTAAACTGTGTGTGTGTAGGGTAAACTGTGTGTGTGTAGGGTAAACTGTGTGTGTGTAGGGTAAACTGTGTGTGTGTAGGGTAAACTGTGTGTGTGTAGGGTAGTGTGTGTGTAGGGTAAACTGTGTGTGTGTAGGGTAAACTGTGTGTGTGTAGGGTAAACTGTGTGTGTGTAGGGTAAACTGTGTGTGTGTAGGGTAAACTGTGTGTGTGTGTAGGGTAAACTGTGTGTGTGTAGGGTAAACTGTGTGTGTGTAGGGTAAACTGTGTGTGTGTAGTGTAAACTGTGTGTGTGTAGGGTAAACTGTGTGTACATGGTAAACTGTGTGTGTACAGGGTAAACTGTGTGTGTGTAGGGTAAACTGTGTGTGTACAGGGTAAACTGTGTGTGTATAGGGTAAACTGTGTGTGTATAGGGTAAACTGGGTGTACTGGTAAACTGTGTGTGTACTGGGTCAACTGTGTGTGTAGGGTAAACTGTGTGTGTAGGGTAAACTGTGTGTGTAGGGTAAACTGTGTGTGTACGGTAAACTGTGTGTGTGTAGGGTAAACTGTGTGTGTAGGGTAAACTGTGTGTGTAGGGTAAACTGTGTGTGTGTAGGGTAAACTGTGTGTGTAGGGTAAACTGTGTGTGTGTAGGGTAAACTGTGTGTGTGTAGGGTAAACTGTGTGTGTGTAGGGTAAACTGTGTGTGTGTAGGGTAAACTGTGTGTGTAGGATAAACTGTGTGTGTAGGGTAAACTGTGTGTGTAGGGTAAACTGTGTGTGTGTAGGGTAAACTGTGTGTGTAGGGTAAACTGTGTGTGTAGGGTAAACTGTGTGTGTAGGGTAAACTGTGTGTGTAGGGTAAACTGTGTGTGTAGGGTAAACTGTGTGTGTGTAGGGTAAACTGTGTGTGTGTAGGGTAAACTGTGTGTGTGTAGGGTAAACTGTGTGTGTAGGGTAAACTGTGTGTGTGTAGGGTAAACTGTGTGTGTGTAGGGTAAACTGTGTGTGTGTAGGGTAAACTGTGTGTGTGTGTAGGGTAAACTGTGTGTGTGTAGGGTAAACTGTGTGTGTGTAGGGTAAACTGTGTGTGTGTAGTGTAAACTGTGTGTGTAGGGTAAACTGTGTGTACATGGTAAACTGTGTGTGTACAGGGTAAACTGTGTGTGTGTAGGGTAAACTGTGTGTGTACAGGGTAAACTGTGTGTGTATAGGGTAAACTGTGTGTGTATAGGGTAAACTGGGTGTACTGGTAAACTGTGTGTGTACAGGGTAAACTGTGTGTGTATAGGGTAAACTGTGTGTGTATAGGGTAAACTGGGTGTACTGGTAAACTGTGTGTGTACTGGGTCAACTGTGTGTGTAGGGTAAACTGTGTGTGTATAGGGTAAACTGTGTGTATAGGGTAAACTGTGTGTGTGTAGGGTAAACTATGTGTGTAGGGTAAACTGTGTGTGTAGGGTAAACTGTGTGTGTAGGGTAAACTGTGTGTGTAGGGTAAACTGTGTGTGTAGGGTAAACTGTGTGTGTGTAGGGTAAACTGTGTGTGTATGGTAAACTGTGTGTGTGTGTGTAGGGTAAACTGTGTGTGTGTAGGGTAAACTGTGTGTGTGTAGGGTAAACTGTGTGTGTGTAGGGTAAACTGTGCGTGTAGGGTAAACTGTGTGTGTGTGTGTGTAGGGTAAACTGTGTGTGTGTAGGGTAAACTGTGTGTGTGTAGGGTAAACTGTGTGTGTGTAGGGTAAACTGTGTGTGTGTAGGGTAAACTGTGTGTGTGTAGGGTAAACTGTGTGTACATGGTAAACTGTGTGTGTACAGGGTAAACTGTGTGTGTGTAGGGTAAACTGTGTGTGTACAGGGTAAACTGTGTGTGTATAGGGTAAACTGTGTGTATAGGGTAAACTGTGTGTGTGTAGGTTAAACTATGTGTGTAGGGTAAACTGTGTGGGTACAGGGTAAACTATGTGTGAAACAGCCCCCAACATATGAAGTCATCATTTCCCTCCTCCTCCCCCTCTTACCCCCTCCCCCTCTTTCTCTCTCTCTCTCTCTCTCTCTCTCTCTCTCTCTCTCTCTCTCTCTCTCTCTCTCTCTCTCTCTCTCTCTCTCTCCCTCTCCTCTCTCTCTCTCTCTCTCTCTCTCTCTCTCCCCCCCCTCCCTCTCTCTCTCTCTCTCTCTCTCCTCCCTCCCTCTCTGACTCTCTGTGTAGGATCTGGCTGTAACCCATCGTAGTCTGCTGGGGGAGATCCAGACCTCGATCTTAACCCTGAATGCCGAGAACCTTTACCAGGTCTTCATCAACTACAAAGAGAGGTAGAGAAATATCAAATCAATTACCAGGTCTTCATCAAATACAAAGAGAGGTAGAGAAATATCAAATCAAAGTTTATTTGTCACGTGCGCCGAATACACCTTACAGTGAAATGCAGTGACCCATGCCAAATCTTTTTCGTTTCCTGAGGGGGAATAGGCTTTGCCCTCTTCATGCCCTCTTCACGACTGTCTTGGTGTGTTTGGACCATTCTAGTTTGTTGTTGATGTGGACACCCAGGAACTTGAAGCTCTCAACCTGCTCCACTACAGCCCCGTCGATGAGATTAGGGGCGTGCTCAGTCCTCCTTTTCCTGTAGTCCACAATCATCTCCTTAGTCTTGGTTACGTTGAGGGATAGGTTGTTATTCTGGCACCACCCGGCCAGGTCTCTGACCTTCTCCCTATAGGCTGTCTCGTCGTTGTCGGTGATCAGGCCTACCACTGTTGTGTCGTCTGCAAACTTAATGATGATGTTGGAGTCGTGCCTGGCCATGCAGTCGTGGGTGAACAGGGAGTCCAGGAGGGGACTGAGCACGCACCCCTGGGGACCTCCAGTGTTGAGGATCAGCCTGGCAGATGTGTTGCTACCTAACCTCACAACCTGGGGGCGGCCTGTCAGGAAGTCCAGGATCCAGTTGCAGAGGGAGGTGTTGTCCCAGGGTCCTTAGCTTAGTGATGAGCTTCGTGGGCACTATCGTGTTGAACGCTGAGCTGTAGTCAGTGAATAGCATTCTCACATAGGTGTTACTTTTGTCCAGGTGGGAAAGGGCAGTGTGGAGTGCAATAGAGATGACATCTTCTGTGGATCTGTTTGGGCAGTATGTGAATTTGAGTGGGTCTAGGGTTTCTGGGATAATGGTGTTGATGTGAGCCATTACCAGCCTTTCAAAGCACTTCATGGCTACGGACGTGAGTGCTACGGGTCTGTAGTCATTTACGGGTCTGTAGTCATGGTCAGCGCATGCCTGGAGCACATGTCCTGCTAATCCATCTGGCCCCGCAGCCTTGTGTATGTTGACCTGTTTAAAGGTCTTACTCACGTCGGCTATGGAGAGTGTGATCACACAGTTGTCCGGAACAGCTGATGCTCTCATGCATGCCTCAGTGTTGCTTGCCTCGAAGCTAGCATAGAAGTGATTTAGCTCGTCTGGTAGGCTCGTGTCACTGGGCAGCTCACGGCTGTGCTTCCCTCTGTAGTCTGTAATAGTTTGCAAGCCCTGCCACATAAGACGAGCTTCGGAGCCGGTGTAGTATGATTCAATCTTAGCCCTGTATTGACGCTTTGCCTGTTTGATGGTTTGTCGCAGGGCATAGCAGGATTTCTTGTAAGCTTCCGGGTTAGAGTCTGGCACCTTTAAAGCGGCAGCTCTACAGTAAGGCACCTTGTGGGTTTGTGATATATGGCCAATATACCACGGCTAAGGGCAGTATTCAGGCTCTCAGTGTTGCGTCTTACGTAAGAACAGCCCTTAAACGTGGTATATTGCCCATATACCACACCCCCTCGAGCCTTATTGCTGAAATATATCTCTCTCTCCCAGGTTGTTGCCGTATGGGCGGTACTGCAGTCAGGTGGAAGCAGCTACTAAACACCTGGACAAGATGTCCGCCATGAAGGAAGGAGTTAAGATGAAACTAGAGGTGAGAATAGTGGTGGATACATCACCCATATGAAACATGGAGGAGGACAGAGAGGTGGATACTCTGAAGTAGCTTATTCTCTTTTAATTTACACTGAACTGATCCCCCCCCCCCCCCCCCCCCCACACACTCCCCTCCCCTCTCTAGGAGTGCTCTAAGAGGGCTAACAGTGGCAGGTTCTCTCTGCGTGATCTACTCATGGTTCCCATGCAGAGAGTCCTCAAATACCACCTACTGCTCCAGGTACACTGTGTGTGTGTGTGTGTGTGTGTGTGTGTGTGTGTGTGTGTGTGTGTGTGTGTGTGTGTGTGTGTGTGTGTGTGTGTGTGTGTGTGTGTGTGTGTGTGTGTGTGTGTGTGTGTGTGTGTGTGTGTGTGTGTGTGTGTGTGTGTGTGTTTTCTCAACACACATGTGGCTTAAATGCATCAGTGTTAATAGTGTAATGTGATTACCAGGAGCTGGTGAAACACACATCCAGCAATACAGAGAAAGAAAACCTTCGGACAGCTCTAGACGCCATGAGAGTGAGTTGACCTTCCTCTTCCAGGCTTCACTGATACTAACAGGACAAGCATGAGTTCCTCTCTCAGACTTCACTAACAGGACAAGCATGAGTTTCTCTCCCAGACTTTACTGATACTAACAGGACAAGCATGAGTTCCTCTCCCAGACTTTACTGATACTAACAGGACCAGCATGAGTTCCTCTCCCAGACTTCACTAACAGGACAAGCATGAGTTCCTCCTCCAGACTTTACTAACAGGACAAGCATGAGTTCCTCTCCCAGACTTTACTAACAGGACCAGCATGAGTTCCTCCTCCAGACTTTACTAACAGGACAAGCATGAGTTCCTCTCCCAGACTTTACTAACAGGACAAGCATGAGTTCCTCTCCCAGACTTTACTAACAGGACAAGCATGAGTTCCTCTCCCAGACTTTACTAACAGGACAAGCATGAGTTCCTCTCTCAGACTTCACTGATACTAACAGGACAAGCATGAGTTCCTCTCTCAGACTTCACTGATACTAACAGGACAAGCATGAGTTCCTCTCCCAGACTTTACTAACAGGACAAGCATGAGTTCCTCTCCCAGACTTTACTAACAGGACAAGCATGAGCTCCTCTTCCAGACTTTACTGGAAGGGTAAACTGTGTGTGTGTGTGTGCGTGTGTGCGTGTGTGCGTGTGCGTGTGTGCGTGTGTGTGTGTGTGTGTGTGCGCTCGTGTGTGTGTGTGTATGTGTGTTTCAGGACCTGGCTCAGTGTGTGAACGAGGTAAAGAGAGACAACGAGATCATCAAACAGATCACCACCTTCCAGTTGTCTATAGAGAACATGACTCAGTCTCTGGCTCTGTACGGACGACCCAAGATAGATGGGGAACTGAAGATCAGCTCCTCAGAGAAGAAGTCCAAACAGGACAGGTGGGTGTGTGTGTGGGGAGGGTCACATTGTGTGTCAGTGTGTGTGTGTGTGGGGGGGGGGGGCTGTGTGTGTGTCACAGTATGTGTTAGTCTGTGTGTATGTGTGGGGGAGGGGGGGGTCAGGTATGCGTGTGAGTGAGTGTGAGGTCTGTATTGTTGTTTTACAACGGTGTGTGTGTGTGTGTGTGTGTGTGTGTGTGTGTGTGTGTGTGTGTGTGTGTGTGTGTGTGTGTGTGTGTGTGCGTGTGTCAGGTATGCGTTCCTGTTTGACAAGGCGATGCTAGTGTGTAAGAAGAAGAGTGGGGAGACGATGGAACTGAAGGAGATTATAGACCTGCAGTACTACCAGCTACGAGACGAGACCACCGGGGAGAAGGACAGCAAGAAGGTAGCTTAGTCTGCTCTCCTCCTCCTCTTCTTCTCCTCCTCTTCTCTTCTCTGCTCTTCTGGTCTTCTCCTCCTTCTCTTGTCTTGTCTTCTCCTTCTCTTCTCCTCCTCTTCTCTTCTCTTCCTTCTCGTCTTCTCTTCCTTCCCTCGTCTTCTCTTCCTTCTCTTCTCTGCTCTTCCCCTCCTCTTCTCTTCCTTCTCTTCTCGTCTTCTCCTCCTTCTCTTTTCTTGTCTTCTCCTTCTCCTATTCTCTTCTTTCCTCTTTTCTTCATTCTCTTCTCTCCTCTTTTCTTTTCTTCTCTGCTCTTCCTTCTCTTCTCGTCTTCTCCTCCTTCTCTTGTCTTGTCTTCTCCTTCTCTTCTCTGCTCTTTCTTCTCTTCTCGTCTCCTCCTCCTTCACCTGTCTTGTCTTCTCCTCTCCCCACATTTTGTACTAAACTTATCCTGTGTGTGTGTGTGTGTGTGTGTGTGTGTGTGTGTGTGTGTGTGTAGTGGTCACATTTCTTCCTGCTTATAGACTATTATGGGAAGACAGGATACGACCTTTTCTTCAAGACCAGAGATCTCAAGAAGAAATGGCTGGAGCAGTTTGAGATGGCCCTGTGAGTCATACAATAGTGCATGGATGGAGGGAGGGAGGGATTGGTGGATGGAGGGATGGAGGGAGGGATTGGTGGATGGATGGAGGGAGGGATGGATTGGTGGATGGATGGAGGGAGGGAGGGATGGATTGGTGGATGGATGGAGGGAGGGATTGGTGGATGGATGGATGGAGGGAGGGATTGGTGGATGGATGGAGGGAGGGATTGGTGGATGGATGGAGGGAGGGATTGGTGGATGGATATAGGGAGGGAGGGATGGAGGGAGGGAGGGATTGGTGGATGGATGGAGGGAGGGTTTGGTGAATGGATGGAGGGAGGGAGGGATTGGTGAATGGATGGAGGGAGGGAGGGATTGGTGAATGGATGGAGGGAGGGAGGGATTGGTGGATGGATGGATGGAGGGAGGGATTGGTGGATGGATGGAGGGAGGGAGGGATTGGTGGATGGATGGAGGGAGGGAGGGATTGGTGAATGGATGGAGGGAGGGAGGGATTGGTGGATGGATGGAGGGAGGGAGGGATTGGTGGATGGATGGAGGGAGGGAGGGATTGGTGGATGGAGGGAGGGAGGGAGGGATTGGTGGATGAAGGGAGGGAGGTGGGGATTTGTGCATGGATGGAGGGAAGGAGGGAGGGATTGGTGGATGGATGGAGGGAGGGAGGGAGGGAGGGAGGGAGGGAGGGAGGGAGGGAGGGAGGGAGGGAGGGAGGGAGGGAGGGATTGGTGGATGGATGGATGGAGGGAGGGATTGGTGGATGGATGGAGGGAGGGAGGGATTGGTGGATGAAGGGAGGGAGGTGGGGATTTGTGCATGGATGGAGGGAAGGAGGGGGGGATTGGTGGATGGAGGGATGAAGGGAGGGATTGGTGGATGGAGGGATGAAGCCAGGGAGGAGGGAGGGATTGGTGGATGGATGGAGGGAGGGAGGGAGGGAGGGAGGGAGGGATTGGTGGATGGATGGAGGGAGGGAGGGAGGGAGGGAGGGAGGGAGGGAGGGAGGGAGGGAGGGAGGGAGGGAGGGATTGATGGATGGATGGATGGATGGATGGAGGGAGGGATGGATTGGTGGATGGATGGATGGAGGGAGGGATGGATTGGTGGATGGATGGATGGAGGGAGGGAGGGATTGGTGGATGGATGGAGGGAGGGAGGGAGGGATTGGTGGATGGATGGATGGAGGGAGGGAGGGATTGGTGGATGGATGGAGGGAGGGAGGGATTGGTGGATGGATGGAGGGAGGGAGGGATTGGTGGATGGATGGAGGGAGGGAGGGATTGGTGGATGGATGGAGGGAGGGAGGGAGGGATTGGTGGATGGATGGAGGGAGGGAGGGATTGGTGGATGGATGGAGGGAGGGAGGGAGGGATTGGTGAATGGATGGAGGGAGGGAGGGAGGGATTGGTGAATGGATGGATGGAGGGAGGGAGGGAGGGAGGGAGGGATTGGTGAATGGATGGAGGGAGGGAGGGATTGGTGGATGGATGGAGGGAGGGAGGGAGGGATTGGTGGATGGATGGAGGGAGGGAGGGATTGGTGGATGGATGGAGGGAGGGAGGGAGGGATTGGTGAATGGATGGAGGGAGGGAGGGAGGGAGGGATTGGTGAATGGATGGAGGGAGGGAGGGAGGGAGGGATTGGTGAATGGATGGAGGGAGGGAGGGAGGGAGGGATTGGTGAATGGATGGATGGAGGGAGGGAGGGAGGGATTGGTGGATGGATGGAGGGAGGGAGGGAGGGATTGGTGGATGGATGGATGGAGGGAGGGATTGACTAATTGACTGACTGGTGGATTTATTTGGTTGGTTGATTGGTTGATTGGTTGATTGGTTGATTGGTTGATTGATCCGCAGGTCCAACATGTGTCCAGAGAACTGTACTGCCAACAGTCATGACTTCCAGATGCACTGCTTTGAAGATACCACCTCCTGCAAGGCCTGCAGTATGCTCCTCAGGTACACACACACACACACACACACACACACACACACACACACACACACACACACACACACACACACACACACACACACACACACACACACACACACACACACACACACACACACACACACACACACACACACACACACACACACACACACACTGACTGGCTGCATCAACCCTTGTAATGGAAACTGCTCGGCCTCCGACCGCAAGGCGCTACAGAGGGTAGTGCGTACGGCCCAGTACATCACTGGGGCAGAGCTTCCTGCCATCCAGGACCTCTATACCAGGCGGTGTCAGAGGAAGGCCCTAAAAATGGTCAGATTCCAGCAACCCAAGTCATAGACTGTTCTCTCTACTACTGCATGGCAAGCGGTACCGATGCCACTGGAACCAACAAGGCCCGGAACAGATTCCAGCCCCATGAGACGGCTAAATAGTTAGTTAAATGGTTAAATAGTACTCGTCATACAGACAGATAGATAGAAAGATAGATAGTTTGACTTCTCACAATCTCACTCTCCTCTCTCTATCCTCTCTCTCTCTTTCTCTCTCTCTCCTTCCTTCTCTCTCTATACTTGCTCCTCCCCTCCTTCTCTCTCTCTCTCTATGTTTGCTCCTCCCCTCCTTCTCTCTCTCTCTATGTCTCTCTCCTCTTTCTCTCTCCTTCCTTCTCTCTCTATACTTGCTTCTCCCCTCCTTCTCTCTCTCTCTCTCTCTCCTTCCTTCTCTCTCTATACTTGCTCCCTCCTTCTCTCTCTTTCTCTCTCTCTCTCCTTCCTTCTCTCTCTATACTCTCTCCCTCCCTCCTTCTCTCTCTCTCCTTCCTTCTCTCTCTATACTCTCTCCCTCCCTCCTTCTCTCTCTCTCTATACTCTCTCCCTCCCTCCTTCTCTCTCTCTCCTTCCTTCTCTCTCTATACTCTCTCCCTCCCTCCTTCTCTCTCTCCTTCTCTCTCTCTCTCTGTCTCCCTCCCTCCTTCTCTCCCCCTCTTTGTCTCTTTCTCTCTATACTTTCTCCCTCCCTCCCTCCTCTCCCTCCCTCCTTCTCTGTCTCTCAGGGGGATATTCTTCCAGGGGTATCGTTGTAGTCGTTGCAGAATGGCCGCTCATAAAGAATGTCTGGGAAGAGTACCAGGCTGCGGACGCAACTCAGGTAGAACCACTAAAGTGTGTGTGTGTGTGTGTGTGTGTGTGTGTGTGTGTGTGTGTGTGTGTGTGTGTGTGTGTGTGTGTGTGTGTGTGTGTGTGTGTGTGTGTTTTCTTTGACACTATGTTTTCTGCAGGTTTGTGTAGTGTTGTACACTCAGCTGTGTTGTGCTTTGTATTTCAGACCACTCAGGGAACGTGAAGAAGGTAAGGCTCCTTTCAGAGGCTCTTTTTCTGGCAGCGTGTCACTATACTACTGAGTAATGACTGTGTGAGCTAGGAACACTTTACGGCAGGAACTTGTACAGCCAGCCAACCTGTCTAGATATTCTGAAATAACAGATGTATTGTGGGGATGGAAAAAGGGGAGACCTGGTCAGTTGAACAAATCACTGCAATTAACCCCGCCCCTCTGAATCAGAGAGGTTGCTGGGGGGGCGGGGCCTTAATCGTCGTCCTGGTGACCAGCTTGAATGGCCTCTCACTTCTTTCTGTCTCTCTCAATTCAATGACCTTGGGGAACATGGTCTAACTGAATCAACAACCAAAAACACAAACTTAATTAAGTGAAGCTTTCTTAGTGACAAACAAAGAGGTGTAATGGGATCCTACTCAATAATATGTCTCGTGAATCTTCTTCAGTGTGATGGGATCCTACTCAATAATATGTCTCGTTAAGTTTACTTCATTATTCAGGGTTTTACTGCATCAGAGACGTTGTGTCTCTACAGTCTTCTTCAGTGTAATGGGATCCTCCTCAATAATATGTCTGGTTAAGTTTACTTCATTATTCAGGGTTTTACTGCATCGGAGACGTTGTGTCTCTACAGTCTTCTTCAGTGTAATGGGATCCTCCTCAATAATATGTCTGGTTAAGTTTACTTCATTATTCAGGGTTTTACTGCATTAGAGACGTTGTGTCTCTACAGCCTTCTTCAGTGTAATGGGATCCTCCTCAATAATATGTCTGGTTAATCTTCTTCAGTGTAATGGATCCTCCTCAATAATATGTCTGGTTAATCTTCTTCAGTGTAATGGGATCCTACTCAATAATATGTCTCGTTAAGTTTACTTCATTATTCAGGGTTTTACTGCATCAGAGACGTTGTGGCTCTACAGCCTTCTTCAGTGTAATGGGATCCTACTCAATAATATGTCTCGTTAAGTTTACTTCATTATTCAGGGTTTTACTGCATCAGAGACGTTGTGTCTCTACAGTCTTCTTCAGTGTGTACAAGAGGGACACTTTCATTTGCATTCAAAACAGCATTTGTAAAGAACAACAGATGAGCAGCAGCTGGTTCTAATCAGGGTTGACCCTCATCGGCCAATCAGGACCTGTATGCAAATTAGTCACAAAAAAAAAAGATACAAGAATTATAGGGTATGAGAGGTGGGCACGAAGGACGACTCACAGATCAATCCCCCCCCCAGGTGTCCGCTCACCTAAACACATCACATCAATACACGAGGAAGTTCATTAGACCTCTTTGTCTGTCTGAATTCCCAGGGTTTTACTCACCAACCAAGCTACTGGGAGAGTGGAATGGTTCCCTTCTGATAAGCTTGCTTAATGAACCAGAACATCTAGAGTTATTTCCGGTTGTTTATCAAAGTCAGCTGGCTAACTCATTGATCCTGCTATGTAGTATACCCCTCTGGAGTGTGTTGTCTCTTCTAGTTGGTTGTTTATCTGTGAGTCTGTTCTAGTGTGTTGTATATCTGTGGGTCTGTTCTAGTGGGTCTGTTCTAGTGGGTTGTATATCTGTGAGTCTGTTCTAGTGGGCTGTATATCTGTGGGTCTGTTCTAGTGGGTTGTATATCTGTGAGTCTGTTCTAGTGGGTTGTGTATCTGTGAGTCTGTTCTAGTGGGTTGTATATCTGTGAGTCTGTTCTAGTGGGTTGTATATCTGTGAGTCTGTTCTAGTTGGTTGTATATCTGTGAGTCTGTTCTAGTGGGTTGTATATCTGTGAGTCTGTTCTAGTGGGTTGTATATCTGTGAGTCTGTTCTAGTGGGTTGTATATCTGTGAGTCTGTTCTAGTGGGCTGTATATCTGTGAGTCTGTTCTAGTGGGTTGTATATCTGTGGGTCTGTTCTAGTGGGTTGTATATCTGTGAGTCTGTTCTAGTGGGTTGTATATCTGTGAGTCTGTTCTAGTGGGTTGTATATCTGTGAGTCTGTTCTAGTGGGCTGTATATCTGTGAGTCTGTTGTAGTGGGTTGTATATCTGTGGGTCTGTTCTAGTGGGTTGTATATCTGTGAGTCTGTTCTAGTGGGTTGTATATCTGTGAGTCTGTTCTAGTGGGTTGTATATATGTGAGTCTGTTCTAGTGGGCTGTATATCTGTGAGTCTGTTCTAGTGGGTTGTATATCTGTGAGTCTGTTCTAGTGGGTTGTATATCTGTGAGTCTGTTCTAGTGGGTTGTATATCTGTGAGTCTGTTCTAGTGGGTTGTATATCTGTGAGTCTGTTCTAGTGGGTTGTATATCTGTGGGTCTGTTGTAGTGGGTTGTATATCTGTGAGTCTGTTCTAGTTGGTTGTATATCTGTGGGTCTGTTCTAGTGGGTTGTATATCTGTGAGTCTGTTCTAGTTGGTTGTATATCTGTGAGTATGTTCTAGTGGGTTGTATATCTGTGGGTCTGTTTTAGTGGGTTGTATATCTGTGAGTCTGTTCTAGTTGGTTGTATATCTGTGACCTTTCTTGTTCCTACAGAATAAGAAGTCAGCTCCTCACAGACAAGCCAGTCCAGGTGAGGATCCCAGAAGTAGAGTAACATTATATAACTGAATCAAGTTGGGATTAGATTAGAATGGGAACGTTTTTTAACTCATCTCAATTCGATTCAAATCAAGGGTCTTTATCGACATGGGAAACATACGTTAACATTGTCAATGCAAGTGAGGTAGATACTAAACAAAAGTGAAATAAACAAATACAAAATTAACCGTAAACTGAGTTTGTACATAGTCAAAGCTTTCCTTAAGTTTAGGTCAGTCACAGTGGTCAGGTATTCTGCCGCTGTGTACTCTCTGTTTAGGGCCAAATAGCATTCTAGTTTGCTCTGTTTTTTTGTTAATTCTTTCCAATGTGTCAAGTAATTATCTTTTTGTTTTCTCATGATTTGATTTGGTCTAATTGTGTTGCTGTCCTGGGGCTCTGTAGGGTGTGTTTGTGTTTGTGAACAGAGCCCCAGGACCAGCTTGCTTAGGGGACTCTTCTCCAGGTTCATCTATCTGTAGGTGATGGCAGGTTTGGGATTCACTTCCTTTTAGGTAGTTGTAGAATTTAACAAATTCTCTCTCTCTCTCTCTCTCTCTCTCTCTCTCTCTCTCTCTCTCTCTCTCAGGCCTTCCTACAATGGAGGTGTGTCAGGAGTACTATGGTTTACCTCCGCCCCCTGTAGCGTTCGGCCAACCACTGCACCTCTCCATGGGTGATGTCATCGAACTGACAAGAGCCGATGCCGACCTAACGTGGTGGGAGGTGAAACACGCACACACACACACACGCACACGCACGCGCCACTCACACACACGCACGCACGCACGCACGCACACACGCACACACGCACACACACACACACACGGTGCAGGCAGAGCATGCTTCCTGTAGTATGAGTGTGTGGGAGGGTGGAGATACCGTCTCTCCCTCATCCTCTCTCTCTCTCTTTCTTTCCTTCAAATGGGTTTTATTGGGGGTGTTTGTTCTTCACTGGTTGCCCTTTTCTCGTGGCAACAGGTCACACATCTTGCTGCTGTGATGTCACACTGTGGAATTTCACCCAGTAGATATGGGAGTTTATCAAAATTGGATTTGTTTTCGAATTCTTTGTGTGTCTGTGTAATCTGAGGGAAATATGTGTCTCTAATATGGTCGTACATCAGGCAGCTGTTTTTTGTAAATTCTTTCCAATGTGTCAGTAATTCTCTTTTTGTTTTCTCATGATTCGGTCTAATCGTGTTGCTGTCCTGGTTGGGTCTAATCGTGTTGCTGTCCTGGTTGGGTCTAATCGTGTTGCTGTCCTGGTTGGGTCTAATCGTGTTGCTGTCCTGGTTGGGTCTAATCGTGTTGCTGTCCTGGTTGGGTCTAATCGTGTTGCTGTCCTGGTTGGGTCTAATCGTGTTGCTGTCCTGGTTGGGTCTAATCGTGTTGCTGTCCTGGTTGGGTCTAATCGTGTTGCTGTCCTGGTTGGGTCTAATCGTGTTGCTGTCCTGGTTGGGTCTAATCGTGTTGCTGTCCTGGTTGGGTCTAATCGTGTTGCTGTCCTGGTTGGGTCTAATCGTGTTGCTGTTCTGGTTGGGTCTAATCGTGTTGCTGTCCTGGTTGGGTCTAATCGTGTTGCTGTCCTGGTTGGGTCTAATCGTGTTGCTGTCCTGGTTGGGTCTAATCGTGTTGCTGTCCTGGTTGGGTCTAATCGTGTTGCTGTCCTGGTTGGGTCTAATCGTGTTGCTGTCCTGGTTGGGTCTAATCGTGTTGCTGTCCTGGTTGGGTCTAATCGTGTTGCTGTCCTGGTTGGGTCTAATCGTGTTGCTGTCCTGGTTGGGTCTAATCGTGTTGCTGTCCTGGTTGTGGAATTGAACAGCTCTTGTCTGGATTTTGATAATTAGCAGGTATAGTCATGCATTATTTGGTGTTTTACGTTGTACACAGAGGATGTTTTTGCAGAGTACTGCATGCAGAGTCTCAATGTGGTGAGATCTCACAACCATAAAGGGCAATATGGTGAGATCTCACACCCATAAAGGACAATATGGTGAGATCTCACAACCATAAAGTCTCAATATGGTGAGATCTCACACCCATAAAGGACAATATGGTGAGATCTCACAACCATAAAGGACAATATGGTGAGATCTCACAACCATAAAGGACAATATGGTGAGATCTCACACCCATAAAGGACAATATGGTGAGATCTCACAACCATAAAGTCTCAATATGGTGAGATCTCACACCCATAAAGGACAATGGGTTCTATAACTGATTCTATAACTGATTCAAGTATTTTTAGCCAGATGCTAATTGGATGTCAAATTTTATGTTCCTTTTGATGGCGTAGAATACCCTTCTTGACTTGTCTGTCAGATCGTTCACAGCTTTGTGTATGTTAGCTGTGGCGCGGATGTTTAGGCCGAGGTATGTAATCGTTTTTTGTGTGCTCTAGGGCAACGGTGTCTAGATGGAATTTATATTTGTGGCAACTGGACCTTTTTTGAAACACCATTATTTTGGTCTTACTGAGTTTTACTGTCAGCGCCCAGGTCTGTCAGGGCCCAGGTCTGACAGGGCCCAGGTCTGATAGAACCTGAGCAGAAGATCTAGGTGCTGCTGTAGGCCCTCCTTGGTTGGGGACAGAAGCACCAGATCATCAGAAAACAGTAGACATTTGTGATGCCGGGTGATGCCGGGTGCTGTAGACTGTTCTAGAGCCCTGGCCATTCTGTTGATGTGTCCCTGTCTCAGACTGTTCTAGAGCCCTGGCCATTCTGTTGATGTGTCCCTGTCTCACTACAAAGCCTTGTGGAAATACATTTGTGTGTTTTTCGCCAATTTGATTTCAGACTTGTTATTTGTGAAATGTTATGGATTTGGGTGATCAGTCCTTGGTTCCAAATATTGGTGAAGATGCCAGAGCTGAGGATGATGTTAAGAGTTTAAGTATAGCCATTTGGAATTTGTGGTCTGTATATTTGATCATTTCATTGAGGATACCATCAACACCACAGGCCTTTTTGGGTTGGAGGGTTGTATTTTGTCCTGTAGTTCATTAATTGTAAATGGAGAATCCAGTGGTAGTCTTTAATAGTTGACTCTAAGATTTGTAATTGATCAAGTATATGTTTTTGTTGTTTGGAGAAGTGGTTTATCCATATATCTACATTTTGGATAGAAAACTCATCAATTTTCCCAGAAGTGGTTAGAATATGGATGGATTCTTCAGTTACATTGATCTGATTTCTGACGTGCTGTTCCTTCTTTTTCCGTAGTGTATTTCTGTATTGTTTTAGTGATTCACCATAGTGAAGGCGTAGACTCTGATTTTCTGGGTCTCTATGTTTTTGGTTGGACAGGTTTCTCAATTTCTTTCTTAGGTTTTTTACATTCTTGATCAAACCATTTGCCGTTGTTGTTAATTTTCTTGGGTTTTCTGCTTGATATGTTTAGATTTGATAGGGAAGCTGAAAGGTCCAATATGTTTAGATTTGATAGGGAAGCTGAAAGGTCCAATATGTTTAGATTTGATAGGGAAGCTGAAAGGTCCAATATGTTTAGATTTGATAGGGAAGCTGAAAGGTCCAATATGTTTAGATTTGATAGGGAAGCTGAAAGGTCCAATATGTTTAGATTTGATAGGGAAGCTGAAAGGTCCAATATGTTTAGGCGTTCTACTGTTTACACCTTCACTACTACAGTGGAACGGTTTGTCCAGGAAGCTGAAAGGTCCAATATGTTTAGGCGTTCTACTGTTTACACCTTCACTACTACAGTGGAACGTTTTGTCCAGGAAGCTGAAAGGTCCAATATGTTTAGGCGTTCTACTGTTTACACCTTCACTACTACAGTGGAACGTTTTGTCCAGGAAGTTGTCTAAATTGAATTTGTTGTTGCCTAATAGTTTTTTGTTAGGTTTCTACACAACTATCCTTCCATCTATAGCATTTGTTAATGTTACTCAGTTCTTCGGCTTTGATGCCTCATGGTTGAGTATTGCTCTGTCCGAGTAGACTGTGAAGTTGCTGTGATCTGATAGTGGTGTCAGTGGGCTGACTGTGAATATCAGTGGTAATCTACAGTACTACTGCCAAGGGATGAGCTGTAGGTGTCCTACTTACCGTAGGAGTCCCCTCGAAGCCTACCATTTACTATGTCCATACCCAATGTCCCCTCGAAGCCTACCATTTACTATGTACATACCCAGCGTCCCCTCGAAGCCTACCATTTACTATGTCAATACCCTAGAGTCCCCTCGAAGCCTACCATTTACTATGTACATACGCAGCGTCCCCTCGAAGCCTACCATTTACTATGTCCATACCCAGCGTCCCCTCGAAGCCTACCATTTACTATGTACATACCCAGCGTCCCCTCGAAGCCTACCATTTACTATGTCAATACCCTAGAGTCCCCTCAAAGCCTACCATTTACTATGTACATACCCAGCGTCCCCTCGAAGCCTACCATTTACTATGTACATACCCAACATCCCCTCGAAGCCTACCATTTACTATGTTCATACCCAGCGTCCCCTCGAAGCCTACCATTTACTATGTTCATACCCAGCGTCCCCTCGAAGCCTACCATTTACTATGTTCATACCCAACATCCCCTCGAAGCCTACCATTTACTATGTTCATACCCAGCGTCCCCTCGAAGCCTACCATTTACTATGTACATACCCAACATCCCCTCGAAGCCTACCATTTACTATGTACATACCCAGCGTCCGCTCGAAGCCTAACATTTACTATGTACATACCCAGCGTCCCCTCGAAGCCTACCATTTACTATGTACATACCCAGCGTCCCCTCGAAGCCTACCATTTACTATGTACATACCCAGCGTCCGCTCGAAGCCTACCATTTACTATGTACATAGCCATTTTCCCCTCGAAGCCTACCATTTACTATGTCCATACCCAGCGTCCCCTCGAAGCCTACCATTTACTATGTACATAGCCAGCGTCCCCTCGAAGTCTACCATTTACTATGTCCATACCCAGCGTCCGCTCGAAGCCTACCATTTACTATGTACATACCCAGCGTCCGCTCGAAGCCTACCATTTACTATGTACATAGCCATTTTCCCCTCGAAGCCTACCATTTACTATGTCCATACCCAGCGTCCCCTCGAAGCCTACCATTTACTATGTCCATACCCAGCATCCCCTCGAAACCTACCATTTACTATGTACATACCCAACATCCCCTCGAAGCCTACCATTTACTATGTACATACCCAGCGTCCGCTCGAAGCCTAACATTTACTATGTCCATACCCAACATCCCCTCGAAGCCTACCATTTACTATGTCCATACCCAGCGTCCGCTCGAAGCCTACCATTTACTATGTACATACCCAGCGTCCGCTCGAAGCCTACCATTTACTATGTACATAGCCAGCGTCCGACAGAGCTGCAGTTGTGACCTGTTTTTTTTGTTGTCTTAGTGTCTAGTGGGGCATATGGGGGAGGGAAGGCTGTCACCTCCAGTTAGGTGTTTGTCCCCCTGTGTGCTGAGTGTCTGTTTCTTGTCCAGTTCTGGCATCTCTCTCTGGCATCTCTCTCTCTCGGCGTATTACAATACCATTGTAACATGTACTTTGTAGTAAATCATTTCTGTACAATAATGTGCTACAGGAGGCACTGTAAGACGGCGTGTTGTTCCAGTCGTCTGATTGGTCTGCTGTGTGTGTCACTCAGGGCAAGAACGTGACGATTGGTCAGATGGGTTGGTTCCCCTGCAGTAAGGTCCAGCCCTTCATCTCTGTGAGTACCACTGACTTGAAGTTGATTACACATGTCATAGTTTATTATTTATTTTACCTTTATTTAAACTAGGCAAGTCAGTTAAGAACAAATTCTTATTTTCAATGACGGACTAGAAACAGTGGGGACAGAACGACCTTGTCAGCTCGGGGATTTGAACTTGCAACCTTCCGGTTACTAGTCCAACGCTCTAACCACTAGGCTATCCTGCCGCCCCTAGGCTACACCGTGTCTGGTATTGATAGAAATACCAACATACATGTTGTTCAACATGCCATGTTATAGGTGTCGGCTTCATCGTGTCTGGTATTGATAGAAATACCAACATACATGTTGTTCAACATGCCATGTTATAGGTGTCGGCTACACCGTGTCTGGTATTGATAGAAATACCAACATACATGTTGTTCAACATGCCATGTTATAGGTGTCGGCTTCATCGTGTCTGTTATTGATAGAAATACCAACATACATGTTGTTCAACATGCCATGTTATAGGTGTCGGCTTCATCGTGTCTGGTATTGATAGAAATACCAACATACATGTTGTTCAACATGCCATGTTATAGGTGTCGGCTTCACCGTGTCTGGTATTGATAGAAATACCAACATACATGTTGTTCAACATGCCATGTTATAGGTGTCGGCTTCATCGTGTCTGGTATTGATAGAAATACCAACATACATGTTGTTCAACATGCCATGTTATAGGTGTCGGCTTCATCGTGTCTGGTATTGATAGAAATACCAACATACATGTTGTTCAACATGCCATGTTATAGGTGTCGGCTTCATCGTGTCTGGTATTGATAGAAATACCAACATACGTTTTATTAAGTGCTTCAGGAATCATGGGTTGTGTTCTCATAACTGTCTGACCTCTGACCTCTCTCCCCAGAGACCAACTCCCGACCTATCCGACTTCCTATGGTGAGTAATGATACCATTCTATTTACACCTGGTATCACTCATACCGATGTTCTAGATGTGTACCACTTGGTATCACTCATACCAATGTTTTAGATATGTACCACCTGGTATCACTCATACCGATGTTCTAGATATGCACCACCTGGTATCACTCATACCGATGTTCTAGATATGCACCACCTGGTATCACTCATACCGATGCTGTAGATATGTACCACCTGGTATCACTCATACCGATGCTCTAGATATGTACCACCTGGTATCACTCATACCGATGCTCTAGATATGCACCACCTGGTATCACTCATACCGATGCTCTAGATATGTACCACCTGGTATCACTCATACCGATGCTCTAGATATGCACCACCTGGTATCACTCATACCGATGCTCTAGATATGTACCACCTGGTATCACTCATACCGATGCTCTAGATATGTACCACCTGGTATCACTCATACCGATGCTCTAGATATGTACTACCTACAATCTTAGAAAAAACGGTTCCAAAAGGGTTCTCCTGCTGTCCCCATAGGAGAGCCCTTTTTGGTTCCAGGTTGAGGGTTCCAGGTCGAACCCTTTCCATGGAAAGGGTTCTACCTGGAACCAAAAGGGTTCTCTCTGAAACCAAAAATAATTCTTCAAAGGTTTCTCTTATGGGGACAGCCGAAGAACCCTTTTAGGTTCTAGATATCACCTTTTTCTAAGAGTGTGGTAACACTGCAGGGTTCTAGGATTGGAAGTGTTCTGTGTTTGAAAATAGTTATTGATAGCAATCATGGGAAAGGTTTTTGTATTGTTCCAACGCAACTGCAATGGGTTCTAGGTTTGGTCATTTAAGTGATTTGGGTTCTAGGTTTGCGGGGAACATGGACCGGTCAGCGGCGAAGAACCTCCTGATTTCACGGTCCGACGGAACGTTTCTGGTCCGCCAGAAAGACGGAGGAGAGTTCGCAATCAGCCTCAAGTGAGCCTGCCTCCTTATTGGCCAATCAGAAAGGCTAACAGCTGGCAATCTTCCTCTTTCACACACACAATCTTACTCTCTCACACACACACTGATTCTCATTCACTCTGTCTCCTCCAGGTTTAACATGGACATCAGACACATCAAGATCACGTCAACAGAAGGCCTCTACCGCATCAACGAGAAGAAAGCATTCAAAGGGTTAATCGTACGTCATTCCCCTTCTTTCCCTCCTCGTCTCTCTGTCTACCCTCCTCGTCTCTCTGTCTACCCTCCTCGTCTCTCTGTCTGCCCTCCTCGTCTCTCTGTCTACCCTCCTCGTCTCTCTGTCTACCCTCCTCGTCTCTCTGTCTACGCTCCTCGTCTCTCTGTCTACCCTCCTCGTCTATCTGTCTACCCTCCTCGTCTCTCTGTCTACCCTCCTCATCTCTGTCTACCCTCCTCATCCCTCTGTCTACCCTCCTCGTCTCTCTGTCTACCCTCCTCGTCTCTCTGTCTACCCTCCTCGTCTCTCTGTCTACCCTCCTCGTCTCTCTGTCTACCCTCCTCGTCTCTCTGTCTACCCTCCTCGTCTCTCTGTCTACCCTCCTCGTCTATCTGTCTACCCTCCTCGTCTCTCTGTCTACCCTCCTCATCCCTCTGTCTACCCTCCTCGTCTCTCTGTCTACCCTCCTCGTCTCTCTGTCTACCCTCCTCGTCTCTCTGTCTACCCTCCTCCTCTCTCTGTCTACCCTCCTCGTCTCTCTGTCTACCCTCCTCGTCTCTCTGTCTACCCTCCTCGTCGTCTCTCTGTCTACCCTCCTCGTCTCTCTGTCTACCCTCCTCGTCTCTCTGTCTACACTCCTCGTCTCTCTGTCTACCCTGCTCGTCTCTCTGTCTACCCTCCTCGTCTCTCTGTCTACCCTCCTCGTCTCTCTGTCTACCCTCCTCGTCTCGCTGTCTACCCTCCTCGTCTCTCTCCCACTTCCTCTCATCTCTCTGTCTACCCTCCTCGTCTCTCTCCCTCTTCCTCATATCTCTCTGTCTACCCTCATCTCTCTCTCCCTCTTCCTCTCATCTCTGTCTACCCTCCTCATCTCTCAGTCTACCCTCATCTCTCTCTCTCCCTCTTCCTCTCATCTCTGTCTACCTTCATCTCTCTCTCCTTCTTCCTCTCATCTCTGTCTACCCTCCTCATCTCTCTGTCTACCCTCATCTCTCTCTCCCTCTTCCTCTCATCTCTGTCTACCCTCCTCATCTCTCTGTCTACCCTCCTCATCTCTCTGTCTACCCTCACCGTTTCTCTCCCTCTCATCTCTCAGTCTACCCTCCTCGTTTCTCTCCCTCTCATCTCTCAGTCTACCCTCCTCGTTTCTCTCCCTCTTATCTCTCTGTCTATCCTCCTCCTCTCTCTCCCTCTTATCTCTCTGTCTACCCTCCTCGTCTCTCTCCCTCTTATCTCTCTGTCTACCCTCCTCGTCTCTCCCCCTCGTATCTCTCTGTCTACCCTCCTCGTCTATCTCCCTCTTATCTCTCTGTCTACCCTCCTCGTTTCTCTCCCTCTCATCTCTCAGTCTACCGTCCTTGTTTCTCTCTCTCTTATCTCTCTGTCTACCCTCCTCATCTCTCATCTCTCTGTCTACCCTCCTCCTCTCTCTCCCTCTTATCTCTCTGTCTACCCTCCTCATCTCTCTCCCTCTTATCTCTCTGTCTACCCTCCTCGTCTCTCTCCCTCTTATCTCTCTGTCTACCCTCCTCGTCTATCTCCCTCTTATCTCTCTGTCTACCCTCCTCGTTTCTCTCCCTCTCATCTCTCAGTCTACCGTCCTTGTTTCTCTCTCTCTCTTATCTCTCTGTCTACCCTCCTCATCTCTCATCTCTCTGTCTACCCTCCTCCTCTCTCTCCCTCTTATCTCTCTGTCTACCCTCCTCATCTCTCTCCCTCTTATCTCTCTGTCTACCCTCCTCGTCTCTCTCCCTCTTATCTCTCTGTCTACCCTCCTCGTCTCTCTCCCTCTTATCTCTCTGTCTACCCTCCTCGTCTCTCTCCCTCTTATCTCTCTGTCTACCCTCCTCGTCTCTCTCCCTCTTATCTCTCTGTCTACCCTCCTCGTCTCTCTCCCTCTTATCTCTCTGTCTCCGCTCCTCGTCTCTCTCCCTCTTATCTCTCTGTCTACCCTCCTCATCTCTCATCTCTCTGTCTACCCTCCTCCTCTCTCATCTCTCTGTCTACCCTCCTCGTTTCTCTCCCTCTTATCTCTCTGTCTACCCTCCTCGTCTCTCTCCCTCTTATCTCTCTGTCTACCCTCCTCATCTCTCTCCCTCTTATCTCTCTGTCTACCCTCCTCGTCTCTCTCCCTCTTATCTCTCTGTCTACCCTCCTCGTCTCTCTCCCTCTTATCTCTCTGTCTACCCTCCTCATCTCTCTCCCTCTTATCTCTCTGTCTACTCTCCTCATCTCTCTCCCTCTTATCTCTCTGTCTACCCTCCTCGTCTCTCTCCCTCTTATCTCTCTGTCTACCCTCCTCGTCTCTCTCCCTCTTATCTCTCTGTCTACCCTCCTCGTCTCTCTCCCTCTTATCTCTCTGTCTACCCTCCTCGTCTCTCTCCCTCTACCTTTCATCCGTTTTTCTTGTAAATGTAAACATGTTTAACTTTTTTTTGTAAAGCACTTTTCACATCTCTCTCTCTCCCCTCCCCCATCTCCCCCTCTCTCTCTCCCCTTCCCCTATCTCTCTCTCCCCTCCCACATCTCCCCCTCTCTCTCTCTCCTCTCCCCCTCTCTCTCTCCCCTTCCCCTATCTCTCTCTCCCCTCCCACATCTCCCCCTCTCTCTCTCTCCTCTCCCCCTCTCTCTCTCCCCTCCCCCCCTCTCTCTCTCCCCTCCCCCATCTCCCCCCTCCCCCATCTCCCCCTCTCTCTCTCTCTCTCCCCTCCCCCCTCTCTCTCCCCTCCCCCATCTCCCCTATCTCTCTCTCCCCTCCCCATCTCCCCCTCTCTCTCTCTCCCCTCCCCCTCTCTCTCCCCTCCCCCATCTACCCTATCTCTCTCTCCCCTCCCCATCTCCCCCTCTCTCTCTCCCCTTCCCCTATCTCTCTCCCCTCCCACATCTCCCCCTCTCTCTCTCTCCCCTTCCCCTATCTCTCTCTCCCCTCCCCCATCTCCCCCTCTCTCTCTCTCCCCTTGGCCCTACCTCTCTCCCCCCTCTCTCTCCCCTCATCTCTCTGTTAGGAGATGGTTCAGTTCTACCAGCAACATTCATTGAAGGAGTATTTTAAGGATGTGGACACCACCCTCCAGACCCCCTTCAATCAGCCTGAACAGAGTGATACACCCTTCAACACACCCTCCCCAGGTACACACACACAGAACACCCTCCAGACCCCCTTCTATCAGCCTGAACAGAGTGATACACCCTTCAACACACCCTCCCCAGGTACACACACACACACCACCCTCCAGACCCCCTTCAACCAGCCTGAACAGAGTGATACACCCTTCAACACACCCTCCACAGGTACACACACACACACACACACACACACACACACACACACACACACACACACACACACACACACACACACACACACACACACACACACAAACACTCAAGACTTCCTACAAACCTCAACTTATTTCCTTCCATAACCTCAAATATAAGTACTCTCAAATACTGTCTGTTTCAACACACACACACCCACGCTCACCTCTCTCCCTCTCTCCTCTAGGTGGCAGTATGCGTTCGTTTGGCACAGCTCGGGCCAGGTATGACTTCTCAGCCAGAGACCGTACAGAGCTGTCTCTGAGAGAAGGAGACACAGTCAAGGTCCTGTCTAAGAAAGCTCACAATGGATGGTGGAAAGGAGAGGTCTATGGACGGGTGAGGACCAACACACAGTACACACACACACACACACACACACACACACACACACACACACACACACACACACACACACACACACAGTACACACACACACAGTACACACACAGTACACACACACACACACACACAGTACACACACACACACACACACACACACACACCGTCCCACACACAGTACACACACACACACACACACACACACACACACACACACACACACACACACACACACACACACCGTCCCACACACAGCACACACACACACACACACACACACACAGTACACACACACACACACACACACACACACACACACACACACACACACACAGTACACACAGTACACACACACACACACACACACACAGTACACACACACACACACACAGTACACACACACACACACACAGTACACACAGTACACACACACACACACACACACAGTACACACACACACACAGTACACACACACAGTACACACACACACACACACAGTACACACACACAGTACACACACACAGTACACACACACAGTACACAGTACACACACACACATTCACATGCAGTAGGATCCTCACACATACACCTGTCAACATGTACGGTCAACAGTTTGGACACACCTCCTCATTCCAGGGTTCTAGAACACCTCCTCATTCAAGGGTTCTAGAACACCTCCTCATTCCAGGGTTCTAGAACACCTCCTCATTCAAGGGTTCTAGAACACCTCCTCATTCAAGGGCTTTTCTTTATTTCTACATTGTAGAATAACAGTGAAGACATCAAAACTATGAAATAACACAAAAGTGTTAAACAAATCAAAATATATTTTAGATTCTTCAAAGTAGCCACCCTTTGCCTTGATGACAGCTTTGCACACTCTCAGCATTCTCTCAACCAGCTTCACCTGGAATGCTTTTCCAACACACAAATTGTTGAACACTCCTCTCTCTGTCTGTAGGTCGGTCTGTTCCCAGCTAACTCCCGTCTCTCTGTCTGTAGGTCGGTCTGTTCCCAGCTAACTATGTAGAAGAGGATTACTCTGACTACTGCTGATGTCACCTCACACCTTCACCTGTGTGACTACTGCTGATGTCGCCTCACTGTCACACCTTCACCTGTGTGTGAAAGAGACAGTGTGTCCCAATTCAATCCCTACCCCTTCCCTTGGCCCTAACCAGTGCAGTCAAAAATGTGATTTTACTGTTTAGTTTTTTTCAACAATATCTTCACACTATGAGGTTAAATAACACTCTGAAATTGTATAAAATTACGATAATGTCATTTTGAAAACAATGCTTGGAATTTCAGCCTGTTCAGGTGGGATGGAGTTTTTGACCCACAGCATGACATCACAATCTGATCTGATTTTTCTGACCAATGACCAGTCATCTTTTATTTGCATATGTCTCCACCTACTTTGAAGGGGTAAGCTGGGTAGGCTGTAGTGCAGGGATGGGCAACTCCAGTCACACTGTTTCCCTAGCAAACACAGCTGATTAAACTGACTGTAATTTTGAACTGAAGAACATGATCATTGCATTACTGGAGTCAGATGTCTTAGCTGGGGCTGAAGTGTGACACCAATCAGGGCCCCGAGGACTGGAGCTGCCCATCCCTGCTCTAGAGTCTAGACAATCCTATCCGCCAATCAGAGCTGTGCATGTAAATATATTTAAATTTCCATCAACACACCGACACGATCAGACTGAGCATTCCAATGGCTGAAGAAGGCTCAGGGAAATAAATTATAAAACATTTATTTTAAGTTGAACTGAAGTAAACACAGTGATTCATTAGACATCCAGTGATGATCCAGTGATGATCCAGTGATGATTTAAAATAAAAATGAAATAGACTGCGTGGAGGCGTTAAATGTTTGATCTGCAAGATAGAGGCAATATGGTGGAAGATTTACCACCACCATAGAGAATGATAGAGGCAATATGGTGGAAGATTTACCACCACCATAGAGAATGATAGAGGCAATATGGTGGAAGATTTACCACCACCATAGAGAATGATAGAGGCAATATGGTGGAAGATTTACCACCACCATAGAGAATGATAGAGGCAATATGGTGGATGATTTACCACCACCATAGAGAATGATAGAGGCAATATGGTGGAAGATTTACCACCACCATAGAGAATGATAGAGGCAATATGGTGGAAGATTTACCACCACCATAGAGAATGATAGAGGCAATATGGTGGAAGATTTACCACCACCATAGAGAATGATAGAGGCAATATGGTGGAAGATTTACCACCACCATAGAGAATGATAGAGGCCTCTAGTGGCCAAAAGGTTGTATTAGCACGGGGCAGCACCATTGAGGGCTTCCACCATTTCAATGTAGTCAACTGGCTGGGAATTCCAACTTCATTGGCTGATTCCTACTGGTGACCTTGTTGGGAGTCATGTGCAGCCCGGGTCATCAGGAGGTATCAGCCAATCGTGAAGAAGGAAATGGGACTGCTTCAAAATGGCCTCAATGGCACTGCCCATGATGTCACAGACGCCGTAGTGGGACGGATACAATGATATGGCCTCTTTCCATCTCTATGACCCCCCCCCCCCCCCCCCCCCCACTACACACGGATACAGCCCCGTCAGACATGTTAACGTGGAGGGACCCCCTGGCTTCCTCCTGTGTGTAGAACTCAATGCACTGATTCAATGTTTCTGCTGTGAATAAAACCTCGGACGTACCACGTGGTCTGTCTCTGTCATGTTAACATGAACTATGTACAATGAGCGAATGCCTTTTTAAAAGCAACACGTCCCTTTGAAAACAGATACGAGTCAGTTATTATAGTGTCTAGATGGACTACAACGTGTACATAGGATCATTTTGGTCATAAAGTCGGGCTTGTCTAAGACGGAGTGTCACAATTGGTAAATGAAGGTTGTGTTTTGATTGGACAATGACCCGTTTGCCCACTAACGTGGGGTAAACCGCTGCGGTGACAGCTCTCTATCCAATAGCATAGATCGGTCTGCTGGGCAGGTCTACTTTGTGTACTTAAGACAACACGTCGCAATTTTCGTTACGAAATACTGCACTAAACACCTCCATGTAAAATTGCACAACTAAAACATCCTCAGAAAAGAATAACAAAATAAAGATTTTTTTTTAGTTGTCTTCAATTAATTCTGAGGAATTGAAATAGGCTTCCGTGTGTACAGTATCTCATGGGGGACAAACCTCAATAAAACCAAACGCGGAATCGGTCAGGAAACACCTCCAAGACTGAATCTCGTTTTTCAAACGAGCAACAGGGGGAAAAAAAGACACGTGCCATTCGGCGTGTTCAATATTTAAACTCTGAAATGAGGTTGCCACGAGCAGCACCGCAGCGGAGACGAGCGAGATGGAGAGAGTCTTCTCTCTCAGACAATCACACAGAGCAACGGTCTCCACGGTTACAACGCCGCAGCAAAACAGCAGAGAAGTTGAGCCTCGCGCTTCAACGCTCTTAGCTGATGCGGAAATGGACCCACTATGCCGTTTACTCTGTGAATCTTCGCCACATCGATGAGACTACCTTTAACATCGTTGCAGTTAATATTGACTAATATTCAGAGGTTCTGTCCCAAATGGCACAGAACAGAGTCTGGTCTATAGTAGTATACTATATAGGGAACCTCTTACCTAGACAGAACAGAGTCTGGTCTATAGTAGTGCACTATATAGGGAACCTCTTACCTAGACAGAACAGTCTGGTCTATAGTAGTGCACTATATAGAGAACCTCTTACCTAGACAGAACAGTCTGGTCTATAGTAGTATACTATATAGAGAACCTCTTACCTAGACAGAACAGAGTCTGGTCTATAGTAGTATACTATATAGAGAACCTCTTACCTAGACAGAACAGAGTCTGGTCTATAGTAGTATACTATATAGAGAACCTCTTACCTAGACAGAACAGAGTCTGGTCTATAGTAGTATACTATATAGGGAACCTCTTACCTAGACAGAACAGAGTCTGGTCTATAGTAGTATACTATATAGAGAACCTCTTACCTAGACAGAACAGAGTCTGGTCTATAGTAGTGCACTATATAGAGAACCTCTTACCTAGACAGAACAGAGTCTGGTCTATAGTAGTGCACTATATAGGGAACCTCTTACCTAGACAGAACAGAGTCTGGTCTATAGTAGTGCACTATATAGAGAACCTCTTACCTAGACAGAACAGAGTCTGGTCTATAGTAGTGCACTATATAGAGAACCTCTTACCTACTAGACAGAACAGAGTCTGGTCTATAGTAGTGCACTATATAGAGAACCTCTTACCTAGACAGAACAGAGTCTGGTCTATAGTAGTATACTATATAGGGAACCTCTTACCTAGACAGAACAGAGTCTGGTCTATAGTAGTGCACTATATAGGGAACCTCTTACCTAGACAGAACAGAGTCTGGTCTATAGTAGTATACTATATAGGGAACCTCTTACCTAGACAGAACAGAGTCTGGTCTATAGTAGTGCACTATATAGGGAACCTCTTACCTAGACAGAACAGAGTATGGTCTATAGTAGTGCACTATATAGGGAACCTCTTACCTAGACAGAACAGAGTCTGGTCTATAGTAGTGCACTATATAGGGAACCTCTTACCTAGACAGAACAGAGTCTGGTCTATAGTAGTGCACTATATAGGGAACCTCTTACCTGGACATAAGAGTCTGGTCTATAGTAGTGCACTATATAGGGAACCTCTTACCTAGACAGAACAGAGTATGGTCTATAGTAGTGCACTATATAGGGAACCTCTTACCTAGACAGAACAGAGTCTGGTCTATAGTAGTGCACTATATAGGGAACCTCTTACCTAGACAGAACAGAGTCTGGTCTATAGTAGTGCACTATATAGGGAACCTCTTACCTAGACAGAACAGAGTCTGGTCTATAGTAGTATACTATATAGAGAACCTCTTACCTAAACAGAACAGAGTCTGGTCTATAGTAGTATACTATATAGAGAACCTCTTACCTAGACAGAACAGAGTCTGGTCTATAGTAGTATACTATATAGAGAACCTCTGACCTAGACAGAACAGAGTCTGGTCTATAGTAGTGCACTATATAGGGAACCTCTTACCTAGACAGAACAGAGTCTGGTCTATAGTAGTGCACTATATAGAGAACCTCTTACCTAGACAGAACAGAGTCTGGTCTATAGTAGTGCACTATATAGAGAACCTCTTACCTACTAGACAGAACAGAGTCTGGTCTATAGTAGTGCACTATATAGAGAACCTCTTACCTAGACAGAACAGAGTCTGGTCTATAGTAGTATACTATATAGGGAACCTCTTACCTAGACAGAACAGAGTCTGGTCTATAGTAGTGCACTATATAGGGAACCTCTTACCTAGACAGAACAGAGTCTGGTCTATAGTAGTGCACTATATAGAGAACCTCTTACCTAGACAGAACAGAGTCTGGTCTATAGTAGTGCACTATATAGAGAACCTCTTACCTGGACATAAGAGTCTGGTCTATAGTAGTGCACTATATAGGGAACCTCTTACCTAGACAGAACAGAGTCTGGTCTATAGTAGTGCACTATATAGAGAACCTCTTACCTAGACAGAACAGAGTCTGGTCTATAGTAGTGCACTATATAGGGAACCTCTTACCTAGACAGAACAGAGTCTGGTCTATAGTAGTGCACTATATAGGGAACCTCTTACCTAGACAGAACAGAGTCTGGTCTATAGTAGTGCACTATATAGGGAACCTCTTACCTAGACAGAACAGAGTCTGGTCTATAGTAGTGCACTATATAGGGAACCTCTTACCTAGACAGAACAGAGTCTGGTCTATAGTAGTGCACTATATAGGGAACCTCTTACCTAGACAGAACAGAGTCTGGTCTATAGTAGTGCACTATATAGAGAACCTCTTACCTGGACATAAGAGTCTGGTCTATAGTAGTGCACTATATAGGGAACCTCTTACCTAGACAGAACAGAGTATGGTCTATAGTAGTGCACTATATAGGGAACCTCTTACCTATACAGAACAGAGTCTGGTCTATAGTAGTGCACTATATAGGGAACCTCTTACCTAGACAGAACAGAGTCTGGTCTATAGTAGTGCACTATATAGGGAATAGGGTGCTGTGTGGGACACTCCCAGATAATAAAGCCAGTTAGAGATGGAGACAAATTAAACTAATATAAATATTTGCTTTTATTTCCAAACAATATCAAAACATTTCATCACTAGAACACCAACAATGTCTTCCGCAAAACCCGGATCCAATGATCAACAAACTCAAGCCTTGTTATTACATAGAATTGTGTGTGTGGTGTGTGTCCTCAGTCTTCTACTGGTAGTACAGCTCCAGGTTCTGCCCATCATGGATCTCATCTGCAGACAGGTGAGTTAAGGAGGAGAACAGTGGTGGTGGTGGTGATGATCAGTAGTCCCACACAAACACCATCCATATGCCAGATGTACCGTGTGTGTGTGTGTGTGTCAAATGTCTCGAGTTGCACAACCAAATCATTTCCCCGAGTTTCCCTCAATATCATGAACTAAACCAGGAAACTCCTCACTTTCAAGGCAATACTTCACCAACAGCATTTCTCAATAACAAAAACGTTGCTTACATGTAGAAACCCACTCTGACAATTACCATCAGATAAAATGAAGAGGAGGAGGAGACATTCAAATGTTGCTGTGTGTTTCTCTCCTTACTATATTTAACAGTAGCAAAACCTGGAAGGAAAGCAGACATGTTGGCTCAGTATCGCCCAGTTTACAGATTCCTCCCTGGTCAGAGTGAAACTGCTGTTCTAAGGGCTCAATAGTGTTCTATTTCCTCTTGGTTAAACAGCTGTTTCAGTATTCTTTGTCATGAATGTTGTTCTGGAGGCAGCTCTGCAATGGTCACTAGCTGGCACAGCCACAAAGTCATCAAATCTGATTTTACACTTAACCACACTGTTGAACCTAATGCCTAACCCTAATTTAAAGCACACTGTTGAACCTAATGCCTAACCCTAACCACACTGTTGAACCTAATGCCTAATGCCTAACCACACTGTTGAACCTAATGCCTAACCCTAATTTAAAACACACTGTTGAACCTAATGCCTAACCCTAATTTAAAACACCAAAAAGCGCATTATTGTAAAAAATGCATGAAAACAATATAGCCACGTTTGACTTTGCCGCTGCTCTGTCTAAGGGGAAATGGCCCAGTTGTGCCTCCAGGACGAGACTCACGACAATAAAACGCCATCCGGTGGTCAAACAGTGAAACTGCACTTCGGAGGGCTCAAAAAGGATACAGTCTCCCAGAGACACGTGGTCCTTGAATATGGTGTACCTGAGAGGAGAAAACAGGAAGTTAGTCACAGAGGAAGAACACGGCCTCGACCAGATTCCTTCCGGAACGTTTCAGATAGAAATGACATGATTCCTTATTCTACATGTCACAGAGGAAGAACACGCCCTCGACCAGGTTCCTTCCGGAATGTTTCAGATAGAAATGACATGATTCCTTATTCTACATATCACAGAGGAAGAACACGCCCTCGACCAGGTTCCTTCCGGAATGTTTCAGATAGAAATGACATGATTCCTTATTCTACATGTCACAGAGGAAGAACACAGCCTCGACCAGGTTCCTTCCGGAATGTTTCAGATAGAAATTACATGATTCCTTATTCTACATGTCACAGAGGAAGAACACAGCCTCGACCAGATTCCTTCCGGAACGTTTCAGATAGAAATGACGTGATTCCTTATTCTACACGTCACAGAGGCTTGCAGGTTCTACATTTCTACCTTAATATTCTAACACGTTACCCTGGATACAAACGCAGACGACACAGAGACCAGTCTGAATAATACAGGAGGAAGAGAAGGAGAAGTGACTTGTCACTGGTTCCAAATATGCCACAACTAACAAGTTTCCGAGTGACGCAGCTAAATCTAAATCAAAGTTTGTCACGTGTGCCCGAATACAACAGTGACATATTTACAGGCTCTAACCAACAGTGAAATACTTACTTACAGGATCTGACCAACAGTGACATACATACTTGGCTGCTGCCAACACACCGACTCAACTCCAGCCACTTTAATAATGGGAATTGATGTAAAATATAATCACTAGCCACTTTAAACAATGCTACTTAATATAATGTTTACATACCCTACATTACTCATCTCATATGTATATATTGTACTCTATCATCTACTGCATCTTTATGTAAATTATGTATCACTAGCCACTTTAAACTATGCCACTTTGTTTACATTACTCATCTCATATGTATATACTGTACTCGATATCATCTACTGCATCTTTATGTAATACATGTATCACTAGCCACTTTAAACAATGCTACTTAATATAATGTTTACATACCCTACATTACTCATCTCATATGTATATGTATATACTGTACTCGATACCATCTACTGCATCTTGCCTATGTCGTTCTGTACCATCACTCATTCACATATCTTTATGTACATATTCTTTATCCCTTTACACTTGTGTGTATAAGGTAGTAGTTGTGGAATTGTTAGGTTAGGGAGGTGACTCGTCACTGGTTCGTAGGCTAGGGAAGTGACCCGTCCCTGGTTCGTAGACTAGGGAAGTGACCCGTCACTGGTTCGTAGGCTAGGGAAGTGACCCGTCCCTGGTTTGTAGACTAGGGAAGTGACCCGTCCCTGGTTCGTAGACTAGGGAAGTGACCCGTCACTGGTTCGTAGACTAGGGAAGTGACCCGTCCCTGGTTCGTAGACTAGGGAAGTGACCCGTCACTGGTTCGTAGGCCAGGGAAGTGACTCGTCCCTGGTTCGTAGACTAGGGAAGTGACCCGTCACTGGTTCGTAGGCCAGGGAAGTGACCCGTCCCTGGTTCGTAGACTAGGGAAGTGACCCGTCACTGGTTCGTAGGCTAGGGAAGTGACCCGTCCCTGGTTCGTAGACTAGGGAAGTGACCCGTCACTGGTTCGTAGGCTAGGGAAGTGACTCGTCACTGGTTCGTAGGCCAGGGAAGTGACTCGTCACTGGTTCGTAGGCCAGGGAAGTGACTCGTCACTGGTTCGTAGGCTAGGGAAGTGACTCGTCACTGGTTCGTAGGCTAGGGAAGTGACTCGTCACTGGTTCGTAGGCCAGGGAGGTGACTCGTCACTGGTTCGTAGGCCAGGGAAGTGACTCGTCACTGGTTCGTAGGCCAGGGAGGTGACTCGTCACTGGTTCGTAGGCCAGGGAAGTGACTCGTCACTGGTTCGTAGGCTAGGGAAGTGACTCGTCACTGGTTCGTAGGCTAGGGAAGTGACTCGTCACTGGTTCGTAGGCTAGGGAAGTGACTCGTCACTGGTTCGTAGGCTAGGGCTTCTTCGTAGGCTTCTTTCTCACCATTTCTTGAGTACGATCTTGTCCCACCGCGTACCTGTCTGGGCAGCGATGAGCTTCTTCAGGTCTCCTATAGTGTCTTCTGAGCTGGAAAGGGTTAAGGCTGTACACAGATGACTGCTCTAACGACATGTTGGTATAGTGTGTCTATGCCTGCAACCTCTGAAGGTTCAGCATCTACAGACATCTATATAACCCTAACCCTCAAAAAAGATCTGTAGTAATTTAACCTTTAGTTTAATTTTTTTTAAATTCTTGCTGATATGAAAGATACATTCCTTGTTTCCAAAACCATATCGCAACGATGCGTTTTAACGTTCAGAACGAGCGTCTGGGATTAAAAAAAAGGTATGTGGACACCTGCTCGTCGAACATCTCATTCCAAAATCATGGTCATTAATATGGAGTTGGTCCCCCCTTTGCTGCTATAACAGCCTCCACTCTTCTGGGAAGGCTTTCCACTAGATGTTGGAACATTGCTGCTATAACAGCCTCCACCTCTTCTGGGAAGGCTTTCCACTAGATGATGGAACATTGCTGCTATAACAGCCTCCACTCTTCTGGGAAGGCTTTCCACTAGATGTTGGAACATTGCTGCTATAACAGCCTCCACCTCTTCTGGGAAGGCTTTCCACTAGATGATGGAACATTGCTGCTATAACAGCCTCCACTCTTCTGGGAAGGCTTTCCACTAGATGTTGGAACATTGCTGGGGCGGCTTGCTTCCATTCAGCCACAAGAGCACTAGTGAGGTCGGGGACTGATGTTGGGCAGTCGGCGTTCCAATTTATCCCACAGGTGTTCGATGGGGGTTGAGGTCAGGGCTCTGTGCAGGCCAGTCGAGTTCTTCCAAAACGATCTCAACAAACAATGTCTGTATGAACCTCGCTGTGCACGGGAGCCAGCTGACACAGGAGAGGGCCTTCCCTAAACTGTTGAGACAGGGAGCCAGCTGAAACAGGAGAGGGCCCTCCCTAAACTGTTGAGACAGGGAGCCAGCTGAAACAGGAGAGGGCCTTCCCAAAACTGTTGAGACAGAGTTGGAAGCACAGAATCGTCTAGAATGTCATTGTGTGCTGTAGTGTTAAGATTTCCCTTCACTGGAACTAAGGGACCCGAACCATGAAAAACATCCCCAGACCATTATTCCTCCTCCTCCACCAAACTTTACAGTTGGCACAATGCATGGGGGCAGGTCGCGTTCTCCTGGCATCCGCCAAACCCAGATTCGTCCATCGGACTACCAGATGGTGAAGCGTGATTCATCACTCCAGAGAACGCATTTCCACTGCTCCAATGGCGGCGAGCTTTCCACCACTCCAGCCGACACTGGGCATTGCTCATGGTGATCTTAGGGTTATGCGTGGCTGCTCGGCCATGGAAACCCATTTCGTGAAGCTCCTGACGAACAGTTCTTGCGCTGACGTCGCTTCCCCGAGGCAGTTTGGAACTCGGTAGTAAGTGTTGCAACCGAGGACAGACAATTTTTAACGCGCTGCAGCGGCCCCGTTCTGTGAGCTTGTTTGGCTTACCACTTCGCGGCTGAGCCGTTGTTGCTCCTAGATGTTTCCACTTCACAATAACAGCAATAATCATCCTATGATGATGCCACATTGAAAGTCACTGAGCTCTTCAGTAAGGTCATTCTACTGCCAATGTTTGTCTATGGAGATTGCATGGCTGTGCGCTCGATTTTATACACCTGTCAGCAACGGGTGTGGCTGAAATAGCTGAATCCACTCATTTGAAGGGGTATTCACATACTATTGTAACAGTGTGTTACTATCGCCAATAGGCGCTAAATCAGATGCAGTCTATGAATGGCGTAGGCTAGTCTGTGCTGTAAGACTAGCATGGTGGTCAGTTTAGTAAAAGGATACTTGCACTTCACCCGAACCTTCTTGCCCAGCCGGTCATTGCAAACCACCTCAATCATCCTGATCCGCAGAGAGAGACGGGGAGAGTTGGTTGAGACAGCGGTACAGTATGACACCGTGAACATACGATAAACACTATTTGCAAACTACTACGATACGGAAGTGACTTTTTCGTAGCAGGTCAGAACTTAAAGCGGGTTAGGATAATTAACGTAGTCGGTTAGGAGACTGAGGTTAAGACGGGTTAGCGAAAAATGCTCTCATAACCTGCTACGAAAATCACTTCGTATCGAAGTGGCGTGAAACAGCACACAGTTTAAACTAACTAGCGAACTTTAGTTGGTTACACAACAGTGGTGATTACAATACAAGGATGATGTTCCAGTTGTTTGTCATTACAACTCCAATAATGTAATGTTACTTAGCAGCTAACATAACAGCTAGGACAATAAACGTAATGTTGTCATGTGGAGTTGGCTAATGTTAGCAGAGCTAGTTAGCGCTTCATCAACAACCACTGAAAAAATAAATAAAGCATTACGTCTTAGATATTGACGTTTCCTCACATGTTTATTGGTCTATACCATTGATAAAATATCGTATAAGTACAGATATTACCTTATTGATAGCTAGTCGTTAGCGAAAATCAGAATCGTTTCAGCCTGGGTAGTCGTAAAGCGTTCCGCTTTGTGTACAACGAGAAAACGCACCAATGAAACATTTAAACGGATGATTGACGTGGCTACGTCAAGGCCTCTCATAGGGTGACATGTCAAGAGAAGGCGGGCACTGCCATATTCAGCTATGCCGTAAATCAACCAGAAGTGCTGCGAATAGTTGCAATGAAATAACAAATGCGGTCACATCAGTCTATAAGGGCATTTTTTTTTTTACTGTAGATCAGTGGAATAAACAGCCGAAATGATATCAACATACCATTCGATTAAATCCAATGTAGTTTATCATGAGAAATACATGTCTAATGCAACAACACCAAAACACATGTAAAAGCAACCCTTCTAGAAAAGTGAAGAATATTCTAAACATGTCTCTTTGACACCTGGCGGATGGAAGGTGCAACAACAGAATCAGCAGCAGACGTTTCCTTACAGCCGCATTCTACGAGCCACCAGAGGCAAAGAGGAGTGACTTGCACAGTTTTGAAAGCAAGCAGGGAAAATGGCAGACGCCGAGGACGAGAAGCTACCGTCCGGGTGGGAAAAGCGGATGAGCCGCAGTTCCAGTAGGTTGAGAGCGATAACTAGCTATGTCATCCTAGTCCCGAACAATTTGTCGCTGGTGCACAAACCACTTGCATGGCCAAGTACCGACCGACCGAACCCAAATGCTAGCGTTAGCGGCTTAGCTAAATTACTTAGCTAGTTAGGTTGGCTGTAATCTTGTTGCATCGTTAGGTGGTGACGCATGTTTATTTGTGAATTGTGTCTGATGGTTATTCGTTTGACTAGTGCGTGTATCAAAAGCTATCATCTGGTGTTGTTTAGTTAGCCAGTCATTACCCTCACGACTAACCCAGCAAGCTAGCTAAACTAGCAACGGTGCATGCATGTTTTGACCACTGTTCAACGTACTATGCATTGGACAGTAACTTATTTCATAATCAAAACAATTCTTAGGGATATATGTATTGGAAGATATACTGTTGTATGGGGTGTCGTCATTTTGAGTTGGTCAGTTTATTCATTAATGTCCATTCATTCATTTCACGCCAGCTCGCGAGGTAGCAGAAAATAACAAGGCCCATAACAATGACGTCATTTTGTCCCGCGCCTTGGGACCATTCCGACACCTGTGTCAGAAGTTAAATATGGATTTTCTCAACGCCTTCTTCAGCATAATATCATTACAAGTTGCTGAAGACGACCAACTGAGATTAGACTAAAGCTAACTGCTTTTATCTGTGTAGGTTCATGGTTTTATCTGTGTAGGTTCATGCTTTTATCTGTGTAGGCTCCTGCTTTTATCTGTGTAGGCTCCTGCTTTTATCTGTGTAGATTCCTGCTTTTATCTGTGTAGATTCATGCTTTTATCTGTGTAGATTCATGCTTTTATCTGTGTAGGTTCACACTTTTATCTGTGTAGATTAATGCACATGAAGAAAAGGAAGCTTCGGTAGACTTCAGTTGTAGCATCGGCTCCCTCTTTCTCATCCCCCAAACCAACACCTCTCCTCTCTCTTTCCCTACAACCCATCCTTTCTCTCCCTCTCCATCCTTTCTCTCCCTCTCCATCCTTTCTCTCCCTCCCCATCCTTTCTCTCCCTCCCCATCCTTTCTCTCCATTCCCTCCCTCCCCGTCCTCTTCCCTCCCTCCCTCCCCATCCGTTCTCTCCATTCCCATCCGTTCTCTCCATTCCCATCCTTTCTCTCCCTCCCCGTCCCCTTTCTCTCCCTCCCCTCTCCCCCGTCCTCTCTCCCTACCTTCTCCCCCACCCCCCTCTTCCCCCCCGCCCTCCTCCCCCATCCTCTTTCTCCCTCCTCCCTTTCCTAGGTAGAGTGTACTACTTTAACCACATCACCAATGCCAGCCAGTGGGAGCGTCCGGTGGGGTCAGGTAGGTCGCCCAGCAGCTAAGGGGATGGACCTGTAGCTGACAGGTCACGGTTAGAATCCCTGGTGGGGCACTGTAAAATTAAACTTGGGGGGGGGGGGGTGGGGGTGCTGGTCCTTAACCCAACAACATACCGGCCCTTAACCCAACAGCATGCTGGCCCTTAACCCAACAACATACCGGCCCTTAACCCAACAGCATGCTGGCCCTTAACCCCACAGCATGCTGGCCCTTAACCCAACAACATGTTGGCCCTTAACCCAACAACATGTTGGCTCTTAACCCAACAACATGCTGGCCCTTAACCCAACAACATGCTGGCCCTTAACCCAACAACATGCTGGCCCTTAACCCAACAACATGCTGGCCCTTAACCCAACAACATGCTGGCCCTTAACCCAACAACATGCTGGCCCTTAACCCAACAACATGCTGGCCCTTAACCCAACAACATGCTGGCCCTTAACCCAACAACATGCTGGCCCTTAACCCAACAACATGCTGGCCCTTAACCCAACAACATACTGGCCCTTAACCCAACAGCATGCTGGCCCTTAACCCAACAACATACTGGCTCTCTCCATCCAGGGGCGCTGCACTATGGTTTGACCCTGTGCTCCTCTACTGTGTGTGAAGTGTGCTGCTCCTCTCTACTGTGTGTGAAGTGTGCTGCTCCTCTACTGTGTGTGAAGTGTGCTGCTCCTCTACTGTGTGTGAAGTGTGCTGCTCCTCTACTGTGTGTGAAGTGTGCTGCTCCTCTACTGTGTGTGAAGTGTGCTCCTCTCTACTGTGTGTGAAGTGTGCTGCTCCTCTCTACTGTGTGTGAAGTGTGCTGCTCCTCTACTGTGTGTGAAGTGTGCTGCTCCTCTCTACTGTGTGTGAAGTGTGCTGCTCCTCTCTACTGTGTGTGAAGTGTGCTGCTCCTCTCTACTGTGTGTGAAGTGTGCTCCTCTACTGTGTGAAGTGTGCTGCTCCTCTACTGTGTGAAGTGTGCTGCTCCTCTACTGTGTGAAGTGTGCTGCTCCTCTGCTGTGTGTGAAGTGTGCTCCTCTCTACTGTGTGTGAAGTGTGCTGCTCCTCTCTACTGTGTGTGAAGTGTGCTGCTCCTCTACTGTGTGTGAAGTGTGCTGCTCCTCTCTACTGTGTGAAGTGTGCTGCTCCTCTCTACTGTGTGTGAAGTGTGCTGCTCCTCTACTGTGTGTAAAGTGTGCCTCTCCTCTACTGTGTGTGAAGTGTGCTGCTCCTCTCTACTGTGTGTGAAGTGTGCCTCTCCTCTACTGTGTGAAGTGTGCTGCTCCTCTCTACTGTGTGTGAAGTGTGCTGCTCCTCTCTACTGTGTGTGAAGTGTGCTGCTCCTCTCTACTGTGTGAAGTGTGCCTCTCTACTGTGTGAAGTGTGCTGCTCCTCTCTACTGTGTGAAGTGTGCTGCTCCTCTCTACTGTGTGTGAAGTGTGCCTCTCCTCTCTACTGTGTGAAGTGTGCCTCTCTACTGTGTGAAGTGTGCTGCTCCTCTACTGTGTGAAGTGTGCTGCTCCTCTCTACTGTGTGAAGTGTGCTGCTCCTCTCTACTGTGTGAAGTGTGCCTCTCTACTGTGTGAAGTGTGCCTCTCTACTGTGTGAAGTGTGCTGCTCCTCTCTACTGTGTGTGAAGTGTGCTGCTCCTCTCTACTGTGTGAAGTGTGCTGCTCCTCTCTACTGTGTGAAGTGTGCTGCTCCTCTCTACTGTGTGAAGTGTGCCTCTCTACTGTGTGAAGTGTGCTGCTCCTCTCTACTGTGTGAAGTGTGCTGCTCATCTACTGTGTGAAGTGTGCTGCTCCTCTCTACTGTGTGAAGTGTGCCTCTCTACTGTGTGAAGTGTGCCTCTCTACTGTGTGAAGTGTGCTGCTCCTCTCTACTGTGTGAAGTGTGCCTCTCTACTGTGTGCTGCTCCTCTCTACTGTGTGAAGTGTGCTGCTCCTCTCTACTGTGTGAAGTGTGCTGCTCCTCTCTACTGTGTGAAGTGTGCTGCTCCTCTCTACTGTGTGAAGTGTGCTGCTCCTCTCTACTGTGTGAAGTGTGCTGCTCCTCTCTACTGTGTGAAGTGTGCCTCTCCTCTACTGTGTGAAGTGTGCTGCTCCTCTCTACTGTGTGAAGTGTGCCTCTCTACTGTGTGAAGTGTGCTGCTCCTCTCTACTGTGTGAAGTGTGCCTCTCTACTGTGTGAAGTGTGCTGCTCCTCTCTACTGTGTGAAGTGTGCCTCTCTACTGTGTGAAGTGTGCCTCTCCTCTACTGTGTGAAGTGTGCCTCTCTACTGTGTGAAGTGTGCTGCTCCTCTCTACTGTGTGAAGTGTGCTGCTCCTCTAAAGGGAGGGGACAATAAAGTGTTTTTGTATTGTAGGTGAAGGGGAGGGGACAATAAAGTGTTTTTGTATTGTAGGTGAAGGGGAGGGGACAATAAAGTGTTTTTGTATTGTAGGTGAAGGGAGGGGACAATAAAGTGTTTTTGTATTGTAGGTGAAGGGAGGGGACAATAAAGTGTTTTTGTATTGTAGGTGAAGGGGAGGGGACAATAAAGTGTTTTTGTATTGTAGGTGAAGGGGAGGGGACAATAAAGTGTTTTTGTATTGTAGGTGAAGGGAGGGGACAATAAAGTGTTTTTGTATTGTAGGTGAAGGGAGGGGACAATAAAGTGTTTTTGTATTGTAGGTGAAGGGAAGTGGACAATACATTTATATTGTAGGGGGAGGGGACAATACATTTGTATTGTAGGGGGAGGGGACAATACATTTGTGTTGGTGAAGTGGGGGGGACAATACATTTGTGTTGTTGGTGAAGTGGGGGGGACAATACATTTGTGTTGTTGGTGAAGTGGGGGGGGACAATACATTTGTGTTGTTGGTGAAGTGGGGGGGACAATACATTTGTGTTGTTGGTGAAGTGAGGGGACAATACATTTGTATTGAACGTTGATGGGAGGGGACAATACATTTGTGTTGTTGGTGAAGTGAGGGGACAATACATTTGTATTGAACGTTGATGGGAGGGGACAATACATTTGTGTTGTTGGTGAAGTGGGGGGGACAATACATTTGTGTTGTTGGTGAAGGGGGGGGGACAATACATTTGTGTTGTTGGTGAAGTGGGGGGGACAATAAAGTTGTATTGAATTGTAGGTGATGGGAGTGGCGAGCCAGACAAGGTGCGTTGTTCCCACCTCCTGGTGAAGCACAGCCAATCGCGTCGCCCGTCCTCCTGGAGGGAGGAGAACATCACACGCTCCAAGGAGGAGGCCCTCGACCTCATACAAAGTGAGTAGTTGGGGGAAAGAGTTGGTGTGACAACATTTGATCTAATGTTTGACCGTCTCTGGGTGTGTTGAGAGAGATGGTGAGAGACAGTTTGATAAACGACGTGCATGTCAAGTCAGATGTTATTGGTCACATACACACGGTTAGCAGATGTTATTGGTCACATACACATGGTTAGCAGATGTGATTGGTCACATACACATGGTTAGCAGATGTGATTGGTCACATACACATGGTTAGCAGATGTTATTGGTCACATACACATGGTTAGCAGATGTTATTGGTCACATACACATGGTTAGCAGATGTTATTGGTCACATACACATGGTTAGCAGATGTTATTGGTCACATACACATGGTTCGCAGATGTTACTGGTCACATGGTTCGCAGATGTTATTGGTCACATGGTTAGCAGATGTTATTTGTCACATGGTTAGCAGATGTTACTGGTCACATGGTTAGCAGATGTTACTGGTCACACGGTTAGCAGATGTTACTGGTCACACGGTTAGCAGATGTTACTGGTCACACGGTTAGCAGATGTTACTGGTCACACGGTTAGCAGATGTTACTGGTCACACGGTTAGCAGATGTTACTGGTCACACGGTTAGCAGATGTTACTGGTCACACGGTTAGCAGATGTTACTGGTCACACGGTTAGCAGATGTTACTGGTCACACGGTTAGCAGATGTTATTGGTCACATACACACGGTTAGCAGATGTTTTTGGTCACGGTTAGCAGATGTTACTGATCACATTCACACGGTTAGCAGATGTTACTGGTCACACGGTTAGCAGATGTTACTGGTCACACGGTTAGCAGATGTTACTGGTCACACGGTTAGCAGATGTTACTGGTCACATACACATGGTTAGCAGATGTTATTGGTCACATTCACACGGTTAGCAGATGTTATTGGTCACATACACACGGTTAGCAGATGTTTTTGGTCACGGTTAGCAGATGTTACTGATCACATTCACACGGTTAGCAGATGTTGTTGGTCACATGGTTAGCAGATGTTATTGGTCACATACACACAGTTAGCAGATGTTATTGGTCACATACACATGGTTAGCAGATGTTATTGGTCACATACACACAGTTAGCAGATGTTATTGTGAGTGTAGTGAAATGCTTGTGCTTCTAGTTCCGAATGCAG
The DNA here is from genome assembly GCF_045791955.1 of Oncorhynchus clarkii lewisi. NCBI lineage: Eukaryota > Metazoa > Chordata > Actinopteri > Salmoniformes > Salmonidae > Oncorhynchus > Oncorhynchus clarkii. The sequence continues at coordinate 103,267 of NW_027258054.1, read as the reverse complement.
TAATATCTAACAAGTAATCTAACAATTCCACAACAACGGCCTAATACACACACATCTAAGTAAAGGGATGGAATAAGAATATACACATATAACATGTTGCACTGTGTGTTATTACCATGTTGTTGCACTGTGTGTTATTACCATGTTGTTGCACTGTGTGTTATTACCATGTTGTTGCACTGTGTGTTATTACCATGTTGTTGTTGCACTGTGTGTTGTTACCATGTTGTTGCACTGTGTGTTATTACCATGTTGTTGCACTGTGTGTTATTACCATGTTGTTGCACTGTGTGTTATTACCATGTTGTTGCACTGTGTGTTATTACCATGTTGTTGCACTGTGTTACCATGTTGTTGCACTGTGTTACCATGTTGTTGCACTGTGTGTTATTACCATGTTGTTGCACTGTGTGTTATTACCATGTTGTTGCACTGTGTGTTGTTACCATGTTGTTGCACTGTGTGTTGTTACCATGTTGTTGCACTGTGTGTTGTTACCATGTTGTTGCACTGTGTGTTATTACCATGTTGTTGCACTGTGTGTTATTACCATGTTGGTGCACTGTGTGTTATTACCATGTTGGTGCACTGTGTGTTATTACCATGTTGGTGCACTGTGTGTTGTTACCATGTTGTTGCACTGTGTGTTATTACCATGTTGGTGCACTGTGTGTTATTACCATGTTGGTGCACTGTGTGTTATTACCATGTTGTTGTTGCACTGTGTGTTGTTACCATGTTGTTGCACTGTGTGTTATTACCATGTTGGTGCACTGTGTGTTATTACCATGGTGCACTGTGTGTTATTACCATGTTGCACTGTGTGTTGTTACCATGTTGGTGCACTGTGTGTTATTACCATGTTGGTGCACTGTGTGTTATTACCATGTTGGTGCACTGTGTGTTATTACCATGTTTTTGCACTGTGTGTTATTACCATGTTGGTGCACTGTGTGTTGTTACCATGTTGTTGCACTGTGTGTTATTACCATGTTGGTGCACTGTGTGTTATTACCATGTTGTTGGTGCACTGTGTGTTGTTACCATGTTGTTGTTGCACTGTGTGTTGTTACCATGTTGTTGTTGCACTGTGTGTTGTTACCATGTTGTTGCACTGTGTGTTATTACCATGTTGTTGCACTGTGTGTTATTACCATGTTGTTGCACTGTGTGTTATTACCATGTTGGTGCACTGTGTGTTATTACCATGTTGGTGCACTGTGTGTTATTACCATGTTGTTGTTGCACTGTGTGTTGTTACCATGTTGTTGCACTGTGTGTTGTTACCATGTTGGTGCACTGTGTGTTGTTACCATGTTGGTGCACTGTGTGTTGTTACCATGTTGTTGCACTGTGTGTTATTACCATGTTGGTGCACTGTGTGTTATTACCATGTTGTTGGTGCACTGTGTGTTATTACCATGTTGTTGTTGCACTGTGTGTTGTTACCATGTTGTTGCACTGTGTGTTGTTACCATGTTGTTGCACTGTGTGTTATTACCATGTTGGTGCACTGTGTGTTGTTACCATGTTGTTGCACTGTGTGTTGTTACCATGTTGTTGCACTGTGTGTTGTTACCATGTTGGTGCACTGTGTGTTATTACCATGTTGGTGCACTGTGTGTTATTACCATGTTGGTGCACTGTGTGTTATTACCATGTTTTTGCACTGTGTTATTACCATGTTGGTGCACTGTGTGTTGTTACCATGTTGTTGCACTGTGTGTTATTACCATGTTGGTGCACTGTGTGTTATTACCATGTTGTTGGTGCACTGTGTGTTGTTACCATGTTGTTGTTGCACTGTGTGTTGTTACCATGTTGTTGCACTGTGTGTTATTACCATGTTGTTGCACTGTGTGTTATTACCATGTTGTTGCACTGTGTTATTACCATGTTGGTGCACTGTGTGTTATTACCATGTTGGTGCACTGTGTGTTATTACCATGTTGTTGTTGCACTGTGTGTTGTTACCATGTTGTTGCACTGTGTGTTGTTACCATGTTGGTGCACTGTGTGTTATTACCATGTTGGTGCACTGTGTGTTATTACCATGTTGGTGCACTGTGTGTTGTTACCATGTTGTTGCACTGTGTGTTGTTACCATGTTGTTGCACTGTGTGTTGTTACCATGTTGGTGCACTGTGTGTTATTACCATGTTGGTGCACTGTGTGTTATTACCATGTTGTTGCACTGTGTGTTGTTACCATGTTGTTGCACTGTGTGTTGTTACCATGTTGTTGCACTGTGTGTTGTTACCATGTTGGTGCACTGTGTGTTATTACCATGTTGGTGCACTGTGTGTTGTTACCATGTTGTTGCACTGTGTGTTGTTACCATGTTGGTGCACTGTGTGTTATTACCATGTTGTTGCACTGTGTTACCATGTTGTTGCACTGTGTTACCATGTTGTTGCACTGTGTGTTATTACCATGTTGTTGCACTGTGTGTTATTACCATGTTGTTGCACTGTGTGTTGTTACCATGTTGTTGCACTGTGTGTTGTTACCATGTTGTTGCACTGTGTGTTGTTACCATGTTGTTGCACTGTGTGTTATTACCATGTTGTTGCACTGTGTGTTATTACCATGTTGGTGCACTGTGTGTTATTACCATGTTGGTGCACTGTGTGTTATTACCATGTTGGTGCACTGTGTGTTGTTACCATGTTGTTGCACTGTGTGTTATTACCATGTTGGTGCACTGTGTGTTATTACCATGTTGGTGCACTGTGTGTTATTACCATGTTGTTGTTGCACTGTGTGTTGTTACCATGTTGTTGCACTGTGTGTTATTACCATGTTGGTGCACTGTGTGTTATTACCATGGTGCACTGTGTGTTATTACCATGTTGCACTGTGTGTTGTTACCATGTTGGTGCACTGTGTGTTATTACCATGTTGGTGCACTGTGTGTTATTACCATGTTGGTGCACTGTGTGTTATTACCATGTTTTTGCACTGTGTGTTATTACCATGTTGGTGCACTGTGTGTTGTTACCATGTTGTTGCACTGTGTGTTATTACCATGTTGGTGCACTGTGTGTTATTACCATGTTGTTGGTGCACTGTGTGTTGTTACCATGTTGTTGTTGCACTGTGTGTTGTTACCATGTTGTTGTTGCACTGTGTGTTGTTACCATGTTGTTGCACTGTGTGTTATTACCATGTTGTTGCACTGTGTGTTATTACCATGTTGTTGCACTGTGTGTTATTACCATGTTGGTGCACTGTGTGTTATTACCATGTTGGTGCACTGTGTGTTATTACCATGTTGTTGTTGCACTGTGTGTTGTTACCATGTTGTTGCACTGTGTGTTGTTACCATGTTGGTGCACTGTGTGTTGTTACCATGTTGGTGCACTGTGTGTTGTTACCATGTTGTTGCACTGTGTGTTATTACCATGTTGGTGCACTGTGTGTTATTACCATGTTGTTGGTGCACTGTGTGTTATTACCATGTTGTTGTTGCACTGTGTGTTGTTACCATGTTGTTGCACTGTGTGTTGTTACCATGTTGTTGCACTGTGTGTTATTACCATGTTGGTGCACTGTGTGTTGTTACCATGTTGTTGCACTGTGTGTTGTTACCATGTTGGTGCACTGTGTGTTATTACCATGTTGGTGCACTGTGTGTTATTACCATGTTGGTGCACTGTGTGTTATTACCATGTTTTTGCACTGTGTTATTACCATGTTGGTGCACTGTGTGTTGTTACCATGTTGTTGCACTGTGTGTTATTACCATGTTGGTGCACTGTGTGTTATTACCATGTTGTTGGTGCACTGTGTGTTGTTACCATGTTGTTGTTGCACTGTGTGTTGTTACCATGTTGTTGCACTGTGTGTTATTACCATGTTGTTGCACTGTGTGTTATTACCATGTTGTTGCACTGTGTTATTACCATGTTGGTGCACTGTGTGTTATTACCATGTTGGTGCACTGTGTGTTATTACCATGTTGTTGTTGCACTGTGTGTTGTTACCATGTTGTTGCACTGTGTGTTGTTACCATGTTGGTGCACTGTGTGTTATTACCATGTTGGTGCACTGTGTGTTATTACCATGTTGGTGCACTGTGTGTTGTTACCATGTTGTTGCACTGTGTGTTGTTACCATGTTGTTGCACTGTGTGTTATTACCATGTTGTTGCACTGTGTGTTGTTACCATGTTGTTGCACTGTGTGTTGTTACCATGTTGTTGCACTGTGTGTTGTTACCATGTTGGTGCACTGTGTGTTATTACCATGTTGGTGCACTGTGTGTTGTTACCATGTTGTTGCACTGTGTGTTGTTACCATGTTGGTGCACTGTGTGTTATTACCATGTTGGTGCACTGTGTGTTATTACCATGTTGGTGCACTGTGTGTTATTACCATGTTGGTGCACTGTGTGTTATTACCATGTTGGTGCACTGTGTGTTATTACCATGTTGGTGCACTGTGTGTTATTACCATGTTGGTGCACTGTGTGTTATTACCATGTTGTTGCACTGTGTTATTACTATGTTGCACTGTGTGTTATTACCATGTTGTTACCATGTTGTTGCACTGTGTGTTGTTACCATGTTGTTGCACTGTGTGTTATTACCATGTTGTTGCACTGTGTGTTATTACCATGTTGTTGCACTGTGTGTTATTACCATGTTGGTGCACTGTGTGTTATTACCATGTTGGTGCACTGTGTGTTATTACCATGTTGGTGCACTGTGTGTTATTACCATGTTGGTGCACTGTGTGTTATTACCATGTTGGTGCACTGTGTGTTATTACCATGTTGGGGCACTGTGTGTTATTACCATGTTGGTGCACTGTGTGTTATTACCATGTTGGTGCACTGTGTGTTATTACCATGTTGTTGCACTGTGTGTTATTACCATGTTGTTGCACTGTGTGTTATTACCATGTTGTTACCATGTTGTTGCACTGTGTTATTACTATGTTGCACTGTGTGTTGTTACCATGTTGTTGCACTGTGTGTTATTACCATGTTGTTGCACTGTGTGTTATTACCATGTTGTTGCACTGTGTGTTATTACCATGTTGTTGCACTGTGTGTTATTACCATGTTGTTGTTGCACTGTGTGTTGTTACCATGTTGTTACCATGTTGTTGCACTGTGTGTTATTACCATGTTGCACTGTGTGTTGTTACCATGTTGCACTGTGTGTTGTTACCATGTTGTTGCACTGTGTGTTATTACCATGTTGTTGCACTGTGTGTTATTACCATGTTGGTGCACTGTGTGTTATTACCATGTTGGTGCACTGTGTGTTGTTACCATGTTGTTGCACTGTGTGTTGTTACCATGTTGGTGCACTGTGTGTTATTATCATGTTGGTGCACTGTGTGTTATTACCATGTTGCACTGTGTGTTATTACCATGTTGTTGCACTGTGTGTTATTACCATGTTGTTGCACTGTGTGTTATTACCATGTTGTTGCACTGTGTGTTATTACCATGTTGTTGCACTGTGTGTTATTACCATGTTGTTGCACTGTGTGTTACCATGTTGTTGCACTGTGTGTTATTACCATGTTGTTGCACTGTGTGTTATTACCATGTTGTTGCACTGTGTGTTATTACCATGTTGTTACCATGTTGTTGCACTGTGTTATTACTATGTTGCACTGTGTGTTGTTACCATGTTGTTGCACTGTGTGTTACCATGTTGTTGCACTGTGTGTTATTACCATGTTGTTGCACTGTGTGTTATTACCATGTTGTTGCACTGTGTGTTATTACCATGTTGTTGCACTGTGTGTTATTACCATGTTGTTGTTGCACTGTGTGTTGTTACCATGTTGTTACCATGTTGTTGCACTGTGTGTTATTACCATGTTGCACTGTGTGTTGTTACCATGTTGCACTGTGTGTTGTTACCATGTTGTTGCACTGTGTGTTGTTACCATGTTGTTGCACTGTGTGTTGTTACCATGTTGTTGCACTGTGTGTTATTACCATGTTGTTGCACTGTGTGTTATTACCATGTTGTTGCACTGTGTGTTATTAGCATGTTGTTGCACTGTGTGTGTGTGTGTGTGTTAGCATGTTGCAGTTTGTGTGTTTAACATGTTGGTGTGTGTGTGTGTGTGTGTGTGTGTGTGTGTGTGTGTTATAACATGTTGTGTGTGTTAACATGTTGCAGAGTACATAGAGCAGATGCAGTCAGGAGAGGAGGAGTTTGAGGCTTTGGCCTCTCAGTTCAGTGACTGCAGCTCCGCACGCAACGGAGGAGACCTGGGACTGTTCGGCAGAGGTAACACACACACACGGTCAAATGGAAAATATACTATCCACTCTCACACACAAGCATCACAGACAGGCACAGAGTCCTGTTTTCCAGGTGTTTCCTGTTTTCGTTGTGATAGAGGTGTGTGTGTGTGTGTCGGGTCAGAAGCTGTTTGAGGACCTGTGCTTCGCTCTGAAGGTGGGAGACATTAGTTGTGATAGAGGTGTGTGTGTGTGTTTCAGGTCAGATGCTGTTTGAGGACCTGTCCTTCGCTCTGAAGGTGGGAGACATTAGTTGTGATAGAGGTGTGTGTGTGTGTTTCAGGTCAGAAGCTGTTTGAGGACCTGTCCTTCGCTCTGAAGGTGGGAGACATTAGTTGTGATAGAGGTGTGTGTGTGTGTGTTTCAGGTCAGAAGCTGTTTGAGGACCTGTCCTTCGCTCTGAAGGTGGGAGACATTAGTTGTGATAGAGGTGTGTGTGTGTGTTTCAGGTCAGAAGCTGTTTGAGGACCTGCCCTTCGCTCTGAAGGTGGGAGACATTAGTTGTGATAGAGGTGTGTGTGTGTGTGTGTTTCAGGTCAGAAGCTGTTTGAGGACCTGTCCTTCGCTCTGAAGGTGGGAGACATTAGTTGTGATAGAGGTGTGTGTGTGTGTGTTTCAGGTCAGAAGCTGTTTGAGGACCTGTCCTTCGCTCTGAAGGTGGGAGACATTAGTTGTGATAGAGGTGTGTGTGTGTTTCAGGTCAGAAGCTGTTTGAGGACCTGTCCTTCGCTCTGAAGGTGGGAGACATTAGTTGTGATAGAGGTGTGTGTGTGTTTCAGGTCAGAAGCTGTTTGAGGACCTGTCCTTCGCTCTGAAGGTGGGAGACATTAGTTGTGATAGAGGTGTGTGTGTGTGTGTTTCAGGTCAGAAGCTGTTTGAGGACCTTCGCTCTGAAGGTGGGAGACATTAGTTGTGATAGAGGTGTGTGTGTGTGTTTCAGGTCAGAAGCTGTTTGAGGACCTGTCCTTCGCTCTGAAGGTGGGAGACATTAGTTGTGATAGAGGTGTGTGTGTGTGTGTTTCAGGTCAGAAGCTGTTTGAGGACCTTCGCTCTGAAGGTGGGAGACATTAGTTGTGATAGAGGTGTGTGTGTGTTTCAGGTCAGAAGCTGTTTGAGGACCTGTCCTTCGCTCTGAAGGTGGGAGACATTAGTTGTGATAGAGGTGTGTGTGTGTGTTTCAGGTCAGAAGCTGTTTGAGGACCTGTCCTTCTCTCTGAAGGTGGGAGACATTAGTTGTGATAGAGGTGTGTGTGTGTGTTTCAGGTCAGAAGCTGTTTGAGGACCTTCGCTCTGAAGGTGGGAGACATTAGTTGTGATAGAGGTGTGTGTGTGTGTGTTTCAGGTCAGAAGCTGTTTGAGGACCTGTCCTTCGCTCTGAAGGTGGGAGACATTAGTTGTGATAGAGGTGTGTGTGTGTGTTTCAGGTCAGAAGCTGTTTGAGGACCTGTCCTTCGCTCTGAAGGTGGGAGACATTAGTTGTGATAGAGGTGTGTGTGTGTTTCAGGTCAGAAGCTGTTTGAGGACCTGTCCTTCGCTCTGAAGGTGGGAGACATTAGTTGTGATAGAGGTGTGTGTGTGTTTCAGGTCAGAAGCTGTTTGAGGACCTGTCCTTCGCTCTGAAGGTGGGAGACATTAGTTGTGATAGAGGTGTGTGTGTGTGTTTCAGGTCAGATGCAGAAGCCCTTTGAGGATGCTTCCTTCGCTCTGAAGGTGGGAGACATGAGTGGTCCGGTGTTCACCGATTCTGGAGTTCACGTCATCCTTCGCACGGGATAGAGACAAGGCTCTGATACCCCCGAATACCCCCATCACCCCCCCGAATACCCCCATCACCCCCCCGAATACCCCCATCACCCCCCCGAATACCCCATCACCCCCCGAATACCCCCATCACCCCCCCGAATACCCCCATCACCCTCCGAATACCCCCATCACCCCCCCCGAATACCCCCATTACCCCCCGAATACCCCCATCACCCCATGAATACCCCCATCACCCCCTGAATACTCCCTGAATACCCCCGTCACCCCTGAACACCCCCTGAATACCCCCATCACCCCCTGAATACCCCCATCACCCTCTGAATACTCCCTGAATACCCCGTCACCCCTGAATACCCCGTCACCCCTGAATACCGCCTGAACACCCCCTCCACCCCTGAAAGCCCCCTCCTATCTCCCACCCCCCTCAAATACCCCCTCTTGTCCTCCCTACTACCCTTAGAAGCCATCCCTTCCACCTCAAATACCCCCCCCCCCCCCCTCCACCGTTCTGTTCTATATGCAACTTTACACTGACACCATCAACACCCCTTATCCCCATTACCTTGGCTACATCGTTGTGTGTGTGTGTGAAAATAAGAGACCTGTCGGTAGTGATTGACTGACTGAGCGAATGAGTGTGTCTGTGTGTTCACATGGACCATTACCCCCTCCACCCCCTACTTTATAGTGTCCCCTCTGTTTGCCAAGGCATTATTCTCTCTCAATGATAACATGTCAGATGGTTAGTGGTAGACCAGTGTCCCATACTCTCTCATAGGAGACCGACACGTAGAAGGCTGACTCATGGGGTTATTTAAATGATACCAACATCCCTTAGGTGGTAAAATAATCAGGGCACAGTCCATTGTCTGCCATGTTTGTAGTCCCCCCCCCCCATTCCATTTACTGCTTCACTGTATCTCCTATGTTCCAGGGAACTACAATACCCAGTATGCATGTGGGGAAGTGTTTTTGTAAGCTTGAATCTGCCAAGAGGCACTTCATATGATCTGTTCATCTCCCACCATTAAAGGACTCTTATTTTGTAAACCTGTCTCTGGACTTTTATTTTGTTGGATGTCTGTCTGATGCTGCTACTGTGTGTTCAGTTCAATAAACGTTGCATGACAGTTTGTGTTAAACGACCCATTTCCCCTAAACACTGATCACCGTCCTTTTAATGGCTTTTGAGATACAGTATGTTTGCTGCATTTGTGTGGATGAGGTGATGTGTGACCTGACCAATATGGGTGGTGGGATGTGACCTGACCAATATGGGTGGTGGATGTGACCTGATCAATATGGGTGGTGGATGTGACCTGATCAATATGGGTGGTGGATGTGACCTGATCAATATGGGTGGTGAGGTGTAACCTGATCAATATGGGTGGTGGATGTGACCTGATCAATATGGGGGGTGAGGTGTGACCTGATCAATATGGGTGGTGGATGTGACCTGATCAATATGGGTGGTGGATGTGACCTGATCAATATGGGGGGTGAGGTGTGACCTGATCAATATGGGGGGTGAGGTGTGACCTGATCAATATGGGGGGTGAGGTGTGACCTGATCAATATGGGGGGGTGAGGTGTGACCTGATCAATATGGGGGGTGAGGTGTGACCTGATCAATATGGGTGGTGGATGTGACCTGATCAATATGGGGGGTGAGGTGTGACCTGATCAATATGGGTGGTGGATGTGACCTCATCAATATGGGTGGTGGATGTGACCTGATCAATACGGGGGGTGAGTTGTGACCTGATCAATATGGGGGTGAGTTGTGACCTGATCAATATGGGGGGTGAGGTGTGACCTGATCAATATGGGTGGTGGATGTGACCTGATCAATATGGGTGGTGGATGTGACCTGATCAATATGGGGGGTGAGGTGTGACCTGATCAATATGGGGGGTGAGGTGTGACCTGATCAATATGGGGGGGTGAGGTGTGACCTGATCAATATGGGGGGTGAGGTGTGACCTGATCAATATGGGTGGTGGATGTGACCTGATCAATATGGGGGGTGAGGTGTGACCTGATCAATATGGGGGGTGAGGTGTGACCTGATCAATATGGGTGGTGGATGTGACCTGATCAATACGGGGGGTGAGTTGTGACCTGATCAATATGGGGGTGAGTTGTGACCTGATCAATATGGGGGTGAGGTGTGACCTGATCAATATGGGTGGTGGATGTGACCTGATCAATATGGGTGGTGGATGTGACCTGATCAATATGGGTGGTGAGGTGTAACCTGACCAATATGGGTGGTGGATGTGACCTGATCAATATGGGTGGTGGATGTGACCTGATCAATATGGGTGGTGGATGTGACCTGATCAATATGGGTGGTGAGGTGTAACCTGATCAATATGGGTGGTGGATGTGACCTGATCAATATGGGGGGTGAGGTGTGACCTGATCAATATGGGTGGTGGATGTGACCTGATCAATATGGGTGGTGGATGTGACCTGATCAATATGGGGGGTGAGGTGTGACCTGATCAATATGGGGGGTGAGGTGTGACCTGATCAATATGGGGGGGTGAGGTGTGACCTGATCAATATGGGGGGTGAGGTGTGACCTGATCAATATGGGTGGTGGATGTGACCTGATCAATATGGGGGGTGAGGTGTGACCTGATCAATATGGGGGGTGAGGTGTGACCTGATCAATATGGGTGGTGGATGTGACCTCATCAATATGGGTGGTGGATGTGACCTGATCAATACGGGGGGTGAGTTGTGACCTGATCAATATGGGGGTGAGTTGTGACCTGATCAATATGGGGGTGAGGTGTGACCTGATCAATATGGGGGTGAGGTGTGACCTGATCAATATGGGTGGTGGATGTGACCTCATCAATATGGGTGGTGGATGTGACCTGATCAATACGGGGGGTGAGTTGTGACCTGATCAATATGGGGGTGAGGTGTGACCTGATCAATATGGGGGGTGAGGTGTGACCTGATCAATATGGGGGGTGAGGTGTGACCTGATCAATATGGGGGTTGAGGTGTGACCTGATCAATATGGGGGGTGAGGTGTGACCTGATCAATATGGGGGGTGAGGTGTGACCTGATCAATATGGGGGTGAGGTGTGACCTGATCAATATGGGGGTGAGGTGTGACCTGATCAATATGGGGGGTGAGGTGTGACCTGATCAATATGGGGGTGAGGTGTGACCTGATCAATATGGGGGTTGAGGTGTGACCTGATCAATATGGGGGTTGAGGTGTGACCTGATCAATATGGGGGGTGAGGTGTGACCTGATCAATATGGGGGGTGAGGTGTGACCTGATCAATATGGGGGTGAGGTGTGACCTGATCAATATGGGGGGTGAGGTGTGATCTGATCAATATGGGGGTGAGGTGTGACCTGATCAATATGGGGGGTGAGGTGTGACCTGATCAATATGGGGGTGAGGTGTGACCTGATCAATATGGGGGTGAGGTGTGACCTGATCAATATGGGGGTGAGGTGTGACCTGATCAATATGGGGTTGAGGTGTGACCTGATCAATATGGGGGTGAGGTGTGACCTGATCAATATGGGGGTGAGATGTGACCTGATCAATATGGGGGTGAGATGTGACCTGATCAATATGGGGGTGAGATGTGACCTGATCAATATGGGGGGTGAGGTGTGACCTGATTTAATATGATCAATATGGGTGGTGGATGTGACCTGATCAATATGGGGGGTGAGGTGTGACCTGATCAATATGGGGGGTGAGGTGTGACCTGATCAATATGGGGGGTGAGGTGTGACCTGATCAATATGGGGGGGTGAGGTGTGACCTGATCAATATGGGGGGTGAGGTGTGACCTGATCAATATGGGTGGTGGATGTGACCTGATCAATATGGGGGGTGAGGTGTGACCTGATCAATATGGGGGGTGAGGTGTGACCTGATCAATATGGGTGGTGGATGTGACCTCATCAATATGGGTGGTGGATGTGACCTGATCAATACGGGGGGTGAGTTGTGACCTGATCAATATGGGGGTGAGTTGTGACCTGATCAATATGGGGGTGAGGTGTGACCTGATCAATATGGGGGTGAGGTGTGACCTGATCAATATGGGTGGTGGATGTGACCTGATCAATATGGGTGGTGGATGTGACCTGTTCAATATGGGGGGTGAGTTGTGACCTGATCAATATGGGGGTGAGGTGTGACCTGATCAATATGTGGGGTGAGGTGTGACCTGATCAATATGGGGGTTGAGGTGTGACCTGATCAATATGGGGGGTGAGGTGTGACCTGATCAATATGGGGGGTGAGGTGTGACCTGATCAATATGGGGGTGAGGTGTGACCTGATCAATATGGGGGGTGAGGTGTGACCTGATCAATATGGGGCTGAGGTGTGACCTGATCAATATGGGGGGTGAGGTGTGACCTGATCAATATGGGGGTGAGGTGTGACCTGATCAATATGGGGGTGAGGTGTGACCTGATCAATATGGGGGTGAGGTGTGACCTGATCAATATGGGGTTGAGGTGTGACCTGATCAATATGGGGGTGAGATGTGACCTGATCAATATGGGGGTGAGATGTGACCTGATCAATATGGGGGGTGACGTGTGACCTGACCAATATGGGGGGTGAGGTGTGACCTGATTTAATATGATCAATATGGGGGTGAGATGTGACCTGATCAATATGGGGGTGAGGTGTGACCTGATCAATATGGGGGTGAGATGTGACCTGATCAATATGGGGGGTGACGTGTGACCTGACCAATATGGGGGGTGAGGTGTGACCTGATTTAATATGATCAATATGGGGGGTGAGGTGTGCCATGCGGCAGCAGAGAGAGCAGTCTATGACCAGGGTGTCACGACTTCCGCCGAAGTCAGATCCTCTCTTGTTTGGGCGACGTTCGGCGGTCGACATCACCGGTTTTCTAGCCATCGCCGATCCACCTTTCATTTTTCCACGTGTCTTTTTTTTTTGTCCATTTGTCTTGTCTTGTTTTCCTACACACCTGGTTTCAATTCCCTCAGTATTAGACGTGTATATAACCCTCTGTTCCCCCCATGTCTGTGTGAGGAATTGTTTGTTGTTTTGTGTATGTGCACGCTAGACTGGTTTGCGCTGGGTTATGTCAAACCCATATTGTGTTAAGGGTTCTTAGTGCCGTGGGTTATGTCAACCCATATTGTGTTAAGGGTTCTTAGTGCCGTGGGTTTTGTTCGCCGAAATAAAAGGCTCCTTTGGCTACCCAACTTCTGCTCTCCTGCGTCTGACTCCCTTACAGCCAGTTACGCATACCTAACAGAATTCCACACCCCACCATGGAGTCAGCAGGAGCAGGTACCCCGGTTACAGGAGTCGAGGAGCGTGTCAGAGAACACGAGGCGATGCTACAACATCTCGGCGTCGCGATGGCCCGCGTCGTCCAGACCACGGACCGCTGGGAGAGACCGAGAGTCCCTCCAGAGCCTCCACTAGCACAACAGGGGTTACCACTACTCGTCCCTCCTGTACCCGGTCCCAGTGGGATGCTTCTCGCCCTTCCCAGGGAGTATGATGGGACGGCGGCACGGTGCCAAGGTTTCCTGCTACAGCTGGACCTACACCTGGGCACCGTTTACTCGGCTCCCTCGGGAAGGGAGAGGGTGTCCTCCCTCGTCTCGTGCCTCTCGGGGAGAGCTCTGGAGTGGGCAAACACTATGGGGAGAAGGGGACGCTGCGTTGGACGACTTCGAGGAGTTCACCCACCCGAGGGTAGAGCGGCGGGTGAACGTCTCTTCCACCTGAGGCAGGGGACGAGGAGCGCCCAGGAGATGGAATAAACCTTGCTGTTTGAGATAGCAAGACCATCGTGATTCGAGAATCGATTCACGTTTCAATGGAGTTTACCTCTGAACATAGCAGAAGTCTGCTTTCGCAAGACCAGGTGAACGATGTAGCAACCAGAACAGCGGGGAATTGTACACGATCAGTCGACATTATCTCTCTCTCCATCTGTCTCTCCTTTTCCCTCTCAGGTTGAGAGTGTGTCTGTGGGTTTGTTTAACTTGGTTGGGTTGTTGTTGATCTTTATCCAGAGCAGGGAGCCTTTACACAATCTCCATCATCTGTCTGTCCATGATATCCCTCCACCCCGTTGTGTTGTTGTGTTTCTCAGTTCAGTGACTCTGCAACTCTGCACGCAATGGGGGAGACGTGGGACTGGTCAGCACAGGTAACACATGAACACAGGCGAACACACACACACAAACATACTGTACTTCTGGCACTTGGAACATGATATCAACGTGTGTGTGTCCCTGTGTGTCCCTGTGTGTGTGTCCCTGTTTGTGTGTGTGTTCCTTTTTGCGTTTGTGTGTCCCTGTTTGTGTTTGTGTGTGTCTGTGTGTGTGTAGGTGTGTGTCCATGTGTGTGTGGGTGTGTGTCCCTGTGTGTGTGTGTGTGACCACTTTTTTATTGTGTGTGTGTTTGAAGGACAGGGTTGATGGTTGCTGGAGCAGGGTTCTCGTTGAGGTCAGAATTACCCAGGGCTTCCAACTGGAGCAGAGGTCTAAGACACTGCATCTCAGTGATGGATGTGTCACTACAGACAACCTGGATCAAATCCAGACTGTATCACAACCTGTTGTGATCAGGAGTTCCATTGTCTAGTTAAATAAAAGTTAAATAAATACCCTTTGAATTCACTATAATAGATTAGGTAAAAGTTTAGCCAAAACCATGTAGATACCAACTCATCCTCATTGCTGCCCATATAAATGTGCCTAAATTTAGCCTAATGTGCATTTTACACTATGTTCTGGTAAAAAAAATCAGATTACAGTATAATGCTTCTATGAATGCCATCCCCAAAACAATTTAATGTCATCATTAACAAACAACTTCCGACACCCATTTCTAACTCAGTAGCTATGTCACCAGCTTATTTGAAAGGGAGTTAGCATTATACCCCCCCCCCCCCCCCCCAAAAAAATGTACACCAGAAAATGACAACTTCTAAATATTACGCAGCGAAAACAGCTGAATAAACATCAGACTATAGTAACCTCATTATAGGCCCATTAGATAAATATTTAAACATTTAATTTAAAAACAATTAGATTAGATCATTACATAAATTATCACGGATTTGGCGGATCAGCTTCTTTGAATGGGTGACAGTGACTGGGTCCTTGTGCTACACCCTGTGGGGTTCCATTGATCTGTTGCCGTAGCTACACTGTATGTATCTCTAGCAATGAACACCACAGCCAAACTTTGACTTTCTCCCTCATGTACACAGGGTTTTGTTGTTGTCTTTCTGTGTAACAGGAAGAAGCTCATTGAGCAGTTGAGTTCCATGATAGCTACAGCCCACACACACACACACACACACACACACACACACACACACACACACACACAGGTACAGACATGTAACACAGTCAGCTGTTCTTTATAAAATACCATCCCTGGCTGTAGAGAGAAGCAGACAGACAAAGAGGAGGGAGAGACAGACTTCATCACTGACTCCAGATCTGAGGAGAAACTCATCTGAAGAACCACTCACACCAATGTAAAGAGGTGAGTGGATTTACAACTGGGAAAGAACAGAAAGAACCAGACCTGTAGACTGTCTGCTCCTAATTAATACCTGACATGGCAACATGTAGATCCAGAGGAAACTTTGTCAGATTTGCAACTTTGCAGATGTTTTAAAAATTGCAATTTTTTTATAATATCATAATTGTGTAATTCAATTCTACTAACCAAACAAAGGTTTGAGTTGTCACTAGCCTACTAACAGAACACCGTTTTGTCAGTTTCAATTGTTGAGATAAAGGTAAACACTATATTTCATCTCCCAATTTTCTTTTGAGGATTTTGGTGTGTGTGTGTGTGTGTGTGTGTGTGTGTGTGTGTGTGTGTGTGTGTGTGTGTGTGTGTGTGTGTGTGTGTGTGTGTGTGTGTGTGTGTGTGTGTGTGTGTGTGTGTGTGTGTGTGTGTGTGTGTGTGTGTGTGTGTGTGTGTGTGTGTGTGTGTGTGTGTGTGTGAGAGAGAGTGCATATGTGCTCGTCTCAGAGATTGTTTGACACAAGTATTTATTTTGATAACTATTTTATATTTTTAAAAGACCTTAAATCTTAGTCACATTTGAGTAATTTCATCCCTCATTAGTTTTAGTTATTATCAGTTGACGAAAACTCTGGAGAGTCTAATTGAATCACATACATTTTGTTTAACCTTTTACTTACATCATGTGCACACTTAGAGAGCCTTGTCCTACTAGGCCTACTATCGCCTCGTATACCATAGCTGGCAACATTGTAACCAATGGCAAGCCATTATTAACCATACAGGAAGTGTGGTGGGAAATGTTGTTGTCTGAAGAGAAAGCCTTGCATTGTACATCTTGTGCTTGTTCTCTCTCACTCTATTGTGGTTTGTGCAGGTGACTGTGATCTCCTCAGACCAATTGGCAGAACAGCCCAGTTCTGGCATCACAAACAGGATGATTGATTCTGCACATCCTATGGGAAGGCGTGAGGGAATTTCTCATCTGATGAAAAGACGACTAGGACCCGCCCAGACCATAGGAGACATATCATAAGTGAACAATAGAGGAACACATCTACTGACTTTTCAGTAAGTTAATTTAAATACATTTTTATTTAAAAAAAATCTAAAAAAATAAAAACAATAAAACTAAACCTTAAAAATGAAGTAAATGAAAAGATACCATAGTCTTAGAGAGAAGGCTAAAGACGTGGGAAGGAATAGCCCCGTTGTCTATAGGCATTGATGTGTAGTGTCTACGTGGTCTGAGAGACACTGGTAAATAGTAAATAGCCCCGTTGTCTATAGGCATTGATGTGTAGTGTCTACGTGGTCTGAGAGCCACTGGTAAATAGTAAATAGCCCCGTTGTCTATAGGCATTGACGTGTAGTGTCTACGTGGTCTGAGAGACACTGGTAAATAGTAAATAGCGCAAGGTGTTATTATATATGCATAGGAGGTAGCTGCAAGAGAACCGTTGAAGATACAGATGGAGTAATACTGGGTGTGTTTGGGCACTAAGTCAATGTGGATGTGTGAGTATGGAAATTACATGTTAACCCTTCAATGCTTCTCCCTAAAGCAGATGCCGGTGAAGACCATGACTGTGACCTAGCCATTGCCGTTGACTGTAGCCCTAGGTTAGACTTGAGAGACACCCTGTTACACTAATGACTAATACACCTTTTTCCCCAGAACAGGTTGTCCCTGCAAGGAACGGAGGAAGACATTGTATTGTGTCCCCCCCTTAACAGTGTTCTTAGGACTCTTTTCCCACGGGTGAAGGCGTCTTTGCCGAACCTAGCAGGTGGAGCCGAACACTGTTTGAACCCAGGTGATTCCGTGGTGGTCAAAGACTTTCAGGAGAAAGAGTTGGAACGACCCCCGTTCGATATCAAGTTCTTCAAGACCACCCCCCCCCCCCCCCCCCCCACTGTGGTGAAGGTTGCTGAGAGAGATGGCTGGATACACGCGTCGCACTGCAGACGAGTTCCTGATCCAGGAGAAGATGAGGCCTCGCCAGTCCCGGCGGTGCCGTGTGGCCCTCCTCTGCTTTAGCACAGGAATGCTAATAGGAACAGTAGGCTGTCTTCTTGTAGGAAACCCGACAGAGGGTCAAATGAGTCCTGAGCCAAAGGGGCAAACACAGGCCTGGAGTACTGGCCCAGAAGTAGATGGTCACCGTAGAAGGAGAGCCCTGCTGGGCCCTCACAACCATGAGGACAATTTGTTCTTATCTAGAGCACAAATGGTTGCCAACCTGACATCCAAAGGAAAGGACTGTTGGGTGTGTGGGTTGAGTCCGGTGAAGGTAGGGGCAGGCTTCCCCCTTGTAGGAGTCCCGATAGGGGTGAACTTTACTATAGCATTGGCAGGAAAAATACCTTTTTACACTATGACCAACAATGTTAAGGTATATAATCAACCCAATATATTCTGTTATGTGAGACCTGATTATGTATCACTCCCACCCATTTCAGTGGCTGGGGTGACGACTGCCCCTTGGTGTATTAGAGGATATGGAGATCACTATTTGGGTGAATTCAAATGTAATTGTACAATGAACATTAATGGATCAAATGCTTGCAATTTAAAGGTGATACAGGAGAATGGCCAGGTTGATAAGGAACCGTTTACAATTTGGTTTGACAAACATAGAACAACTCTGAGAGGAGCCCCTAATGGCACCTACTGGTTGTGTGGTAAGATGGCTTACCATAGCCTTCCCCTGAACTGGGGAGGTACTTGTACTGTTGGGTTTGTGGTGACAGCAATGAGAACCGTTCCAAACAATGACAAGAATCTGAAGGCTCTCTTTAGAGACTACAAACCTCCTGGGATGAGGAGAGATAAGAGGTCTCTGGCTGACGTCACTCACACTCAGGCACCTGCCTCCAGGTTCTTTGACGGGTTTTTCCCTGGGTATGGAGTTGCAGGTGCCCAAGACCAAATTCGTGATATCTCTAGACACGTAGAGAAAATTGGCAATGCTACTCGAAATGCCCTGAAACAATTGAATGGGGAACTAAAAGAATTGGCTGAAATGACTCTTCAGAACAGAGAGGCTCTTGACTATCTTTTGGCAGCTCAAGGGGGCACTTGTGCAATCATTGGCGATGAATGTTGTACTTTTGTCCCAGGTCGCTCTTCTAATGTGACTGATCTTGCCCAATACATTGCCACTGTTGCTAAAAATAATTCCCCACAACTAGAGCGGACGCTTGCAACTTGGTTGGAATCCCTGTTGGGAAGTTGGGGATCTCATATTGACCAATGGGCTGCAGCGTGTGTTTTTTGCTTAGTCTGCATAATTGTATTATTAGCATGCTGTAAGGCTATCTAACAGGCTGTAAGGCTATCTAACAGGCTGTAAGGCTATCTAACATGCTGTAAGGCTATCTAACAGGTTGTAAGGCTATCTAACAGGCTGTAAGGCTATCCAACATGCTGTAAGGCTATCTAACAGGCTGTAAGGCTATCTAACAGGCTGTAAGGCTATCTAACATGCTGTAAGGCTATCTAACATGCTGTAAGGCTATCTAACATGCTGTAAGGCTATCTAACAGGCTGTAAGGCTATCTAACAGGCTGTAAGGCTATCTAACATGTTGTAAGGCTATCTAACAGGCTGTAAGGCTATCTAACAGGCTGTAAGGCTATCTAACAGGCTGTAAGGCTATCTAACAGGCTGTAAGGCTATCTAACATGTTGTAAGGATATCTAACAGGCTGTAAGGCTATCTAACATGCTGTAAGGCTATCTAACATGCTGTAAGGCTATCTAACATGCTGTAAGGCTATCTAACAGGCTGTAAGGCTATCTAACAGGCTGTAAGGCTATCTAACAGGCTGTAAGGCTATCTAACATGTTGTAAGGCTATCTAACATGTTGTAAGGCTATCTAACATGTTGTAAGGCTATCTAACATGTTGTAAGGCTATCTAACATGTTGTAAGGCTATCTAACATGTTGTAAGGCTATCTAACAGGCTGTAAGGCTATCTAACATGTTGTAAGGCTATCTAACAGGCTGTAAGGCTATCTAACATGTTGTAAGGATATCTAACAGGCTGTAAGGCTATCTTACATGCTGTAAGGCTATCTAACATGCTGTAAGGCTATCTTACATGCTGTAAGGCTATCTAACAGGCTGTAAGGCTATCTAACAGGCTGTAAGGATATCTAACATGCCGTAAGGATATCTAACATGCCGTAAGGCTATCTAACAGGCTGTAAGGATATCTAACATGCTGTAAGGCTATCTAACATGCCGTAAGGCTATCTAACATGCTGTAAGGCTATCTAACAGGCTGTAAGGCTATCTAACAGGCTGTAAGGCTATCTAACAGGCTGTAAGGCTATCTAACAGGCTGTAAGGCTATCTAACAGTCTGTAAGGCTATCTAACAGGCTGTAAGGCTATCTAACAGGCTGTAAGGATATCTAACATGCCGTAAGGATATCTAACATGCCGTAAGGCTATCTAACAGGCTGTAAGGATATCTAACATGCTGTAAGGCTATCTTAAATGCCGTAAGCTATCTAACATGCCGTAAGGCTATCCAACATGCCGTAAGGCTATCCAACAGGCTGTAAGGCTATCTAACAGGCTGTAAGGCTATCTAACAGGCTGTAAGGCTATCTAACAGGCTGTAAGGATATCTAACATGCTGTAAGGATATCTAACATGCCGTAAGGCTATCTTACATGCCGTAAGGCTATCTTACATGCCGTAAGGCTATCTTACATGCCGTAAGGCTATCTTACATGCCGTAAGGCTATCTTACATGCCGTAAGGCTATCTTACATGCCGTAAGGCTATCCAACATGCCGTAAGGCTATCCAACATGCCGTAAGGCTATCCAACATGCCGTAAGGCTATCCAACATGCCGTAAGGCTATCCAACATGCCGTAAGGCTATCTAACATGCTGTAAGGCTATCTAACATGCTAAGGCTATTCTCCCTGTCTAATACAGTCTCAGCAGCACTCGTGTTTAATGCTCTTCAAGAGGATGGTGAGCTGCCGAAGCTGGATGAGCTTCCCTTTCCCACTGTAGATTGAGACGATGAGTAATAACTGAAGGTTGTTTTTGTTTGACAAGTTTATGAAGGTTTAAAGTTGAGTTAATCATCTATATTAACACCATTGTGGTAAGAGCTATGGAAACAATGGTTAAACATCGAGCAACAAATCCCTTGTGTGTGTATTTTTTGATAGATTGACTCTCGTTGATAAAAGTATAACCTTGACTGTAGATTTTAGCTTTATTATGATGATAGTATTTCCGTAAATGAACTTGTGTAATGAAGCACGTCTATCGTTGTCTCTGATTGGGAACCATACTTAGGTAGCTTTTCATCACCTATATTTTGTTGGTAGTTATTTTCTGTTTAGTGTTTTCTGCACCTGACAGAACTGTTCGTTGTCGTTTGGCTCTTTTGTTATTTTGTTTCAGTGTTCAGTTTAATAAATAATCATGAACACGTATCACGCTTTGGTAAACTTCTTCACGCAACGACGAGCGTACAGAACTACCCACCACAAGCGGACCAAGCAGCCTGGTATGGAGGAGCAGAGGGTTCAGGACTCCTGGACACTGGACGGAAAGGGACCATGGAGACAGGCTGGGGAGTATCACCGCTGGAAAGAGGAACTGGAGACAGGCTGGGGAGTATCGCAGCCTGAAAGAGGAACTGGAGGCAGGCTGGGGAGTATCGCCGCCGGAAAGAGGAACTGGAGGCAGGCTGGGGAGTATCGCCGCCTGAAAGAGGAACTGGAGACAGGCTGGGGAGTATCGCCGCCGGAAAGAGGAACTAGAGGCAGGCTGGGGAGTATCGCCGCCTGAAAGAGGAACTGGAGGCAGGCTGGGGAGTATCGCTGCCGGAAAGAGGAACTGGAGACAGGCTGGGGAGTATCGCCGCCGGAAAGAGGAACTGGAGGCAGGCTGGGGAGTATCGCCGCCTGAAAGAGGAACTGGAGACAGGCTGGGGAGTATCGCCGCCTGAAAGAGGAACTGGAGACAGGCTGGGGAGTATCGCCGCCCGAAAGAGGAACTGGAGACAGGCTGGGGAGTATCGCCGCCTGAAAGAGGAACTGGAGGCATGCTGGGGAGTATCGCCGCCTGAAAGAGGAACTGGAGGCAGGCTGGGGAGTATCGCCGCCGGAAAGAGGAACTGGAGACAGGCTGGGGAGTATCGCCTCCTGAAAGAGGAACTGGAGGCAGGCTGGGGAGTATCGCCTCCTGAAAGAGGAACTGGAGGCAGGCTGGGGAGTATCGCCGCCTGAAAGAGGAACTGGAGGCAGGCTGGGGAGTATCGCCGCCTGAAAGAGGAACTGGAGGCAGGCTGGGGAGTATCGCCGCCGGAAAGAGGAACTGGAGACAGGCTGGGGAGTATCACCGCCTGAAAGAGGAACTGGAGGCAAGCTGGGGAGTATCGCCGCCCGAAAGAGGAACTGGAGACAGGCTGGGGAGTATCGCCGCCCGAAAGAGGAACTGGAGACAGCTAAAGCTGAGAGGCGGCAATACGAGGAGGAAAGTCAGTGAAGCAGGCAAGAGAGGCAGCCCATGGGGAGATTGGCGGAGTCAGGCTATAGACCTGAGCCAGCTCCCCGTGCTTACCGGAAGCAGTGTGGTACTGGTCAGGCACCGTGTTATGCGGTAAAGGGCACGGTGTCGCCAGTACGCGCTCATAGCCCGGTGAGCTATAGGCCAGCCCCCTGCAAGTGCCATGCGAGAGTGGGCATCCAGCCAGGGCGGAGTGGCTAAAGTGGGCATTCAGCCTGGAGGAGTGGTGCCAAGGTTGCGCACCAGAGCTCCAGTGCTCCCCCACAGCCCGGTTCATCCTGTGCCTCCTCTACGCACCAGGCCTCCTGTGGCAGCCCCGCGCACCAGGCTGTCTCTGCGTCTCCTCCCTCCAGCGACGCCCTCCAGTCCGGAGCCTCCAGAGTCGCCCTCCAGTCCGGAGCCTGAACATAGAACGAGGGTGCCCAGTACGGGGCCCACAACGAGGGTGCCCAGTCCGGGGCCCGCAACGAGGGTGCCCAGTCCGGGGCCCGCAACGAGGGTGCCCAGTCCGGGGCCCGCAACAAGGGTGCCCCGTCCGGGGCCCGCAACGAGTGTGCCCTGTCCGGGGCCCGCTACGAGGATACCCAGTCCGGGGTCGGCGGCGAGGGTCCCTACACTAGAGGCGCCACCAAAGTGGGCCAAGCCAGAGGTGGAGCGGGGTCTACGTCCTGCACCAGAACCACCACCGCAGAGAAATGCCCACCCAGACCCTCCCCTATAGGTTCAGGTTTTGAGGGGGGGGGGGGGTACTGTCACGCCCTGACCTTAGAGAGCTTTTTATGTCTCTATTTTGGTTTGGTCAGGGTGTGATTTGGGTGGGCATTCCCCCCCATGCGGACGCCTCAGAATGGTTGGGTAAGCTGTTTGAAGTGTTCATCCGATTGGATAAAACAAGAAAAAGATCCCCACTTCTGAAACCAAAGCAAATAAGACTTCTCTGGTTCAATGTGGGTAGTGAGACAGGATATCCACAACATACTACTCCTGTCAGTGTTTCCGCTGCCCTTCTCTGGTTCAATGTGGGTAGTGAGACAGGATATCCACAACATACTACTCCTGTCAGTGTTTCCGCTGCCCTTCTCTGGTTCAATGTGGGTAGTGAGACAGGATATCCACAACATACTACTCCTGTCAGTGTTTCCGCTGCCCTTCTCTGGTTCAATGTGGGTAGTGAGACAGGATATCCACAACATACGACTCCTGTCAGTGTTTCCGCTGCCCTTTCCATCATGTTTTCAAGGCCAAACCTCAAATATTTCCTCCTACACATATGAGAGCATTAAATGCGAATAGGGCGTTAGGGCTGGAAAATGCCAGTGTGCCAATTTGTTTATGATTATTACAAACAAGAAAACTTTTCAAAGAGAAAACAGAACTCTACTTTGAGTTTAAATAAAGGACTTACCTGAAACAGTAGAAAATGTATAAATGAATAGCTATAAATAAAGTACATCCAAAATACATAAAACTACTTTCTAATCATGGCCTGTAAAATGGCCATAAGCTGTGCCTCCCTGGCGGTCTCCTCCTCCTCCTGCCTCCACATCGGGACCCTTCTGGGAAGGAGGAAGGGAGGGATGTGGAGGCAACTGTTCCCTTTTGATTCCATGGTTATCTATTTACTTTCCACATTTTTTCTGTATGAAACATTTCAATTTAGCTCTATCGAAACAATTCCCAATAGCGTAAAGGGTTAAGGACGTCACAGTGGGGAGAATAAGTATTTGATCACCTAGCAACCAGTAAGAATTCCGGCTCTCACAGACCTCCTGTTCTCCACTCATTACCTGTATTAACTGCACCTGTTTGAACTTGTTACCTGTATAAAAGACACCTGTCCACACACTCAATCAAACAGACTCGAACCTCTCCACAATGGCCAAGACCCAGAGAGCTGTGTAAGGACATCAGGGATAAAATTGTAGACCTGCACAAGGCTGGGATGGGCTACAGGACAATAGGCAAGCAGCTTGGTGAGAAGGCAACAACTGTTGCCGCAATTATTAGAAAATGGAAGAAGTTCAAGATGACGGTCAATCAGCCTCAGTCTGGGGCTCCATGCAAGATCTCACCTCGTGGGGCATCAATGATCATGAGGAAGGTGAGGGATCAGCCCAGAACTACACGGCAGGACCTGGTCAATGGCCTGATAAGAGCTGGGACCACAGTCTCAAAGAAAACCATTAGTAACACACTACGCCGTCATGGATTAAAATCCTGCAGCGCACGCAAGGTCCCCCTGCTCAAGCCAGCGCATGTCCAGGCCCGTCTGAAGTTTGCCAATGACCATCTGGATGATCCAGAGGAGGAATGGGAGAAGCTTTTTGGTCTAAACTCCACTTGCCGTGTTTGGAGGAAGAAGAAGGGTGAGTACAACCCCAAGAACACCATCCTAAACGTGAAGCATGGAGGTGGAAACATCATTCTTTGGGGATGCTTTTCTGCAAAGGGGACAGGACCACTGCACCGTATTGAGGGGAGGATGGATGGGGCCATGTATTGCGAGATCTTGGACAACAACCTCCTTCCCTCAGTAAGAGCATTGAAGACGGGTCGTGGCTGAGTCTTCCAGCATGACAACGACCCGAAACACACAACCAGGGCAACTAAGGAGTGGCTCCGTAAGAAGCTTCTCAAGGTCCTGGAGTGGCCTAGCCAGTTTCCAGACCTGAACCCAATAGAAAATCTTTAGAGGGAGCTGAAAGTCCGTATTGCCCAGCGACAGCCCCGAAACCTGAAGGATCTGGAGAAGGTCTGTATGGAGGAGTGTGCAAAAATCCCTGCTGCAGTGTGTGCAAACCTGGTCAAGAACTACAGGAAACGTATGATCTCTGTAATTGCAAACAAAGGTTTCTATACCAAATATTAAGTTCTGCTTTTCTGATGTATCAAATACTTATGTCATGCAATAAAATGCTAATTAATTACTTAAAAATGATACAATGTGATTTTCTGGATTTTTGTTTTAGATTCCGTCTCTCACAGTTGAAGTGTACCTATGATAAAAATTACAGACCTCTACATGCTTTCTAAGTAGGAAAACCTGCAAAATCGGCAGTGTATCAAATACTTGTTCTTCCCACTGTAGCTTTAAATAAGTTTTCCGGAAACGTTTGTCGTAGTCAGAAAGTCAGCTGTTCTGTATAAAAGACCATCCCTGGCTGTAGAGAGAAGCAGACAGACAGAGAGGAGGGAGAGAGACACTTCATCACTGACTCCAGATCTGAGGACTAAATCAGCTGAAGAACCACTCACACCAATTCAAACAGGTGAGTGGATTTAAAGCCTTTAATGACAAGGTTTAGATTCAGAGGATCTAGGTCAGATTTCCGACTTCACAGATTTAAATTGTGTTTTTTCATATCATAGTTGTGTATTTCAATTCAATCCAAAATCTTCAGGATGGTGTGACTTTTAAATTGTCACTAGTCTATTAACCAAACAAAGGTTTGGCAATTATCGGGATAATGGTAAAACGCTAAATATTTAACCTAATCATTATCTTTTGGTTCAACAGGTGTGTGTGTTGTTGGGAAGACTATGTAATCCCAATGATAATTAATAATAATGAGACTGTAATTGTAATAAGTAATAATAATAATCTAATAATTGTTATTCTGTAATTCTGGAGACTTCCTCTGGAGAAGGTATAAGACCAGCAGGAAGTCTGTTTTTTTTTATACTTCTGACAAAAGTAAGGAGGTAAGATTTTTTGGAGTGTTTTAATATGTGAATGACTGATTCAATATGTGAATGAGTGATTCAATATGTGAATGAGTGATTCAATATGTGAATGAGTGATTCAATATGTGAATGAGTGATTCAATATGTGAATGAGTGATTCAATATGTGAATGAGTGATTCAATATGTGAATGAGTGATTCAATATGTGAATGAGTGATTCAATATGTGATTGAGTGATTCAATATGTGAATGACTGATTCAATATGTGAATGACTGTTTCAATATGTGAATGAGTGATTCAATATGTGATTGAGTGATTCAATATGTGAATGACTGATTCAATATGTGAATGACTGATTCAATATGTGATTGAGTGATTCAATATGTGAATGAGTGATTCAATATGTGAATGACTGATTCAATATGTGATTGAGTGATTCAATATGTGATTGAGTGATTCAATATGTGAATGAGTGATTCAATATGTGAATGAGTGATTCAATATGTGATTGAGTGATTCAATATGTGATTGAGTGATTCAATATGTGAATGACTGATTCAATATGTGAATGACTGATTCAATATGTGATTGATTGACTCAATATGTGAATGATTGACTCAATATGTGAATGAGTGATTCAATATGTGATTGAGTGATTCAATATGTGATTGAGTGATTCTATATGTGAATGAGTGATTCTATATGTGAATGAGTGATTCAATATGTGAATGAGTGATTCAATATGTGAATGATTGACTCAATATGTGAATGAGTGATTCAATATGGGTATATAACAAAGTATTGAGATAAACTTTTGTTATTGACCAAATACTTATTTTCCACCATCATTTTCAAATAAATTCATAAAAAATCCTACAATGTCATTTTCTGGATTTTTTTTCTAATTTTGTCTGTCATAGTTGAGGTGTACCTATGATGAAAATTACAGACCTCTCTCATCTTTTTAAGTGGGAGAACTTGCACAATTGGTGGCTGACTAAATACTTTTTTGCCCCACTGTATGTGCCAACTGGAGTAGCCCCTCCTCTCTCATTCCACGGAGGGCCGAGTGTCTACGGGTTTTCTCTCCTCTCTCATTCCACGGAGGGCCGAGTGTCTACGGGTTTTCTCTCCTCTCTCATTCCACGGAGGGCCGAGTGTCTACGGGTTTTCTCTCCTCTCTCATTCCACGGAGGGCCGAGTGTCTACGGGTTTTCTCTCCTCTCTCATTCCACGGAGGGCCGAGTGTCTACGGGTTTTCTCTCCTCTCTCATTCCACGGAGGGCCGAGTGTCTACGGGTTTTCTCTCCTCTCTCATTTCACGGAGGGCCGAGTGTCTACGGGTTCTCTCTCCTCTCTCATTCCACGGAGGGCCGAGTGTCTACGGGTTCTCTCTCCTCTCTCATTCCACGGAGGGCCGAGTGTCTACGGGTTTTCTCTCCTCTCTCATTCCACGGAGGGCAAAGTGTCTACGGGTTCTCTCTCCTCTCTCATTCCACGGAGGGCCGAGTGTCTACGGGTTCTCTCTCCTCTCTCATTCCACAGAGGGCCGAGTGTCTACGGGTTTTCTCTCCTCTCCCATTCCACGGAGGGCCGAGTGTCTACGGGTTCTCTCTCCTCTCCCATTCCACGGAGGGCCGAGTGTCTACGGGTTCTCTCTCTTCTCTCATTCCACAGAGGGCCGAGTGTCTGCGGGTTTTCTCTCCTCCCTTGTATTTGATTGATGAATTAAGGTCACTAATTAGTAAGTAAATCCCATTTGTGATGCACCCAAGAAATTTATACCAACTGGAGTACCCCCCCTCCCCTCCTCCTACTGACACAGCTGATTCAATTAGTCAAACGCTTAATGATTAGTTGACTAATTTAATCAATTGTGGCAGTTTAGGGTTAAAACATAAATGTGGAACCTGGGGGGAATAAGTAGTGGAATAAGTAGTGGAATAAGTGGGCTACAGATTATAACGCGTGTCAAACACATTCCACAGAGGGAAGAGAGACAAGAGAGACCACAAGAAGAAGACAGAATGACTATCGTGATAAAAGTTCTTTCAACCTTTTACACCAACATTAATCAAACTCATTCCACTGAGGGCCGAGTGTCTGCCGGTTTGATTGATTGATTGATGAATTAAGGTCTCTAATTAGTAAGGAATTCCCCTCACCTGTTTGTCATAAGTCGTCATTGAAAGGAAAAAACTAAAACCAGTATAGACTAGATCCTCCTTGGAATGAGTTTGATCCTCCTCTTGTGGCAGGTCATAGTATTTAAATCTTTTCAGTCTGTTTCCAACTTCCTGTTTCTCCACCTGCTACAGGTACGCTGTGGTCACCTATGGTTCCAAGTCCCATCAGACCGATATTATTCTATCCAACAATCCTACCTGGAATGCTATCTTTGACATGGGTCCCTTTGACAAAGACCTGAGTCTAAATGTGGCGGTCTGGGATTACGATCTTGTGAATGAAGCTGACAACCTGTTGGACTGTACCGTTGACCTCGAGCAGGGAACACATGAACTCTGGTGTAACAACAGTGGTGGGGGCTTTTATTTCCTGTACACCCTCACCTGTGACCCTCACCTGACCGGGGACAAGTGTGAAAAATATAAACCTTTCAGAGCTACAACACACAAACCCTCCACCCCCACAGTCCACTCTACTCCACTCTACTCCACCCCCACAGTCCACTCTACTCCACCCCCACAGTCCACTCTACTCCACTCTACTCCACCCCCACAGTCCACTCTACTCCACCCCCACAGTCCACTCTACTCCACTCTACTCCACTCTACTCCACCCCCACAGTCCACTCTACTCCACCCCCACAGTCCACTCTACTCCCCTCTACTCCACCCCCACAGTCCACTCTACTCCCCTCTACTCCACCCCCACAGTCCACTCTACTCCCCTCTACTCCACCCCCACAGTCCACTCTACTCCACTCTACTCCACCCCCACAGTCCACTCTACTCCACTCTACTCCACCCCCACAGTCCACTCTGCTCCACTCTACTCCACCCCCAGAGTTCAGCAGTCCTATACCTGTGTGGGTCTGTTGACTGTACAGCTCACCAGGAACCAAGTTGGAAACAAGGGGAATAATTAGAACATGTTTTCCCCAGTGTTGTCCTCGGTGCATCTCCCCCCCCCCCCCCAATCTTTCAATCAATCAATCAATCAATCAATAATGTCTTTATCTGTCATGTATAATCAGGGAGTATATAGGGTTCAGATGACTATATAATGATTAATCACATCAAAGCTTGTCTGTGACCTCAACAAATAAAACGTTACCTTGTATTTTAATGGCGGCTGTCAAACAAATAAATACTGTATGTGTACTGTACATAAAAACACCTCTAAAACCTCTACAGCCAAAGATGTCTATGGTTTTAATAAAGTGTTCTTTAAAACACATGAAGATGTTTTAACTTCACCAATAACACATCAGATTAATCAGTAGTAATCTAAGTATTAATCAGTAGTAATCTAAGTACTAATCTAAGTATTAATCAGTAGTAATCTAAGTACTAATCTAAGTATTAATCAGTAGTAATCTAAGTACCAATCTAAGTATTAATCAGTAGTAATCTAAGTATTAATCAGTAGTAATCTAAGTATTAATCAGTAGCAATCTAAGTATTAATCAGTAGTAATCTAAGTATTAATCAGTAGTAATCTAAGTACTGATCAGTAGTAATCTAAGTATTAATCAGTAGTAATCTAAGTACTAATCAGTAGTAATCTAAGTACTAATCTAAGTATTAATCAGTAGTAATCTAAGTACTAATCTAAGTATTAATCAGTAGTAATCTAAGTACTAATCTAAGTATTAATCAGTAGTAATCTAAGTACTAATCTAAGTATTAATCAGTAGTAATCTAAGTATTAATCAGTAGTAATCTAAGTATTAATCAGTAGTAATCTAAGTATTAATCAGTAGTAATCTAAGTATTAATCAGTAGTAATCTAAGTACTAATCTAAGTATTAATCAGTAGTAATCTAAGTAGTAATCTAAGTATTAATCGGTAGTAATCGAAGTACTAATCAGTAGTAATCGAAGTATCAATTAGTAGTAATCTAAGTATTAATTAGTAGTAATCTAAGTATTAATCAGTAGTAATCTAAGTACTAATCAGTAGTAATCTAAGTCCTAATCAGTAGTAATCTAAGTACTAATCTAAGTAATCTAGTATTAGCATTAGTCGGCTGCTGTTACCACCATGTTCAAGTCAATAATTATAGACCTAGAAGTATTTAGTCAATTGTTTCAAAGGCTGTAGAGAGAGTAGTTGTTGCTGAGCAATTGACTGATCATTTGAATACTAGTGATTTCTCATTGTAACCCATACAATTTGGCAGAGATGTTATTTTTTGGGAGAAGGTTAAATAAACATTTGACAAAGGGGAAGTGGCAGGAGCTGTGTTTTATATATTTCTCTCTGTCTACTATTTGATACTGTAAATCACAGAATACTACCCTCTAATCTAGGAAGGTTAAATTATTCCCCCAATGCTTTAAAATGGATGGATTAGTTTATTTTACAGAATACAGTGTTATAATCAACCAGAAAGTCTAATTGTCTCGCAACTGTGCAATGGGGTCCCACAAGGATCAGTTTTAGGGTCTTTACACTTTAGCTTATATATACAGGACATGCTTCATGTGTCACGGTGTTGATATATAATATGCAGATGATGTTGTTATATACACATGCAGCTAGTGAACAATAATACCTGCACCAGGGACTACAGACAGACAGTTGTCTCAATCTGGTATATTTACAGAAATGTTCATTGATGTGCTTTGTCCCTGTTAAATAAATATATAAATCAAATGACTGTAGTTGTGGTGTTGTACTAACTCTGTCTGTCCTATAGATGGCAGCACTGCTACAGCTGCAGTAACTCATCCTGTCCTATAGATGGCAGCACTGCTACAGCTGCAGTAACTCAGTCTGTCCTATAGATGGCAGCACTGCTACAGCTGCAGTAACTCAGTCTGTCCTATAGGTGGCAGCACTGCTGCAGTAACTCAGTCTGTCCTATAGGTGGCAGCACTGCTACAGCTGCAGTAACTTAGTCTGTCCTATAGATGGCAGCACTGCTACAGCTGCAGTAACTCAGTCTGTCCTATAGATGGCAGCACTGCTACAGCTGCAGTAACTCAGTCTGTCCTATAGATGGCAGCACTGCTACAGCTGCAGTAACTCAGTCTGTCCTATAGATGGCAGCACTGCTACAGCTGCAGTAACTCAGTCTGTCCTATAGGTGGCAGCACTGCTACAGCTGCAGTAACTCAGTCTGTCCTATAGATGGCAGCACTACTACAGCTGCAGTAACTCAGTCTGTCCTATAGATGGCAGCACTGCTACAGCGATACATCGTATGGTATCCATCAGCCACAGATCTACGAGCAGTTAAGCCAAAACACATCTTAATACTAACCATTTGGCCTATCACCCTAGAGAGGGGAGGGAGGGGGGGTTGGTGCTTTTTGGGAAAAGGTCAAACAACAAAAATGTCCTTAACACTGTCACAACGATGTGTTCTCTCTCTCTGTCCCCCCCTCCTTCTTTCTGTGTCAGAATCCACCTCTATTTTTCTATCTCTGTCTACCATTGTCTCTCTCCCCCAATCCCTCGCTGTCCCCTTCTCTCTCTGTCCACCATTGTCTCTCTCCTCCACTCCCTCGCTGTCCCCTTCTCTCTCTGTCTACCATTGTCTGTCTCCCCCACTCCCTCGCTTAACCTTTCTCTCTCTGTCCCCCACTCCCTCTCTCCCCCACTCCCTCGCTGTCCCCTTCTCTCTCTGTCCACCATTGTCTCTCTCCCCCACTCCCTCACTTTCCCTTTCTCTCTCTGTCCACCATTGTCTCTCTCCCCCACTCCCTCGCTTTCCCTTTCTCTCTCTGTCCACCATTGTCTCTCTCCCCCACTCCCTCGCTGTCCCCTTCTCTCTCTGTCTACCATTGTCTGTCTCCCCCACTCCCACTCCCTCGCTTTCCCTTTCTCTCTCTGTCTACCATTGTCTCTCTCCCCCACTCCCTCGCTGTCCCTTTCCCTCTCTGTCTACCATTGTCTCTCTCCCCCACTCCCTCGCTTTCCCCTTCTCTCTCTGTCCACCATTGTCTCTCTCCCCCACTCCCTCGCTGTCCCTTTCTCTCTCTGTCTACCATTGTCTCTCTCCCCACTCCCTCGCTGTCCCTTTCTCTCTCTGTCCACCATTGTCTCTCTCCCCCACTCCCTCGTTTTCCCTTTCTCTCTCTTTCTTACCTTCCCTCTCTTTCTTACCTTCTCTCTCTCTCTCCTACCCCTCTTCTCTTCAATTCCCCTTCTTTGTCTCTATCTCCTCCCCTCGCTCCCATTTTTTGTTTAATCTTCCTCTCCATCCCTCTCTCTGTCTGTCTGTCTCCACCTGCACTCTCATCTCCCCAGAGGTGCATCGTGGGTCTGATGCTTTGGGGATGCCCTGAGCTCTGAGGCACTCTCTCTGTATCTCTCTCTCTCTCTCTCTCTCTCTCTCTCTCTCTCTCTCTCTCTCTCTCTCTCTCTCCCCCTCCCTCTCTCCCTCTCTCCCTCCCAGCGGTGCCTGCACATGTGCCCAGCTAAGCCATCTGCTGTTAGAAGTGAAAGCTGTCCAGCCGACAGACACACTATGAGAGCACGTACATCAGACATCTCAGACACACTGTCATGACACAACCATTCCACTACTTCTGACCGGGGTACATAGGGAATAGGAAGCCAATTGGGACACAGCAATTCCACTACTTCTGACTGGGGTACAGAGGGAATAGGGTGCCGATTGGGACACAGCCATTCCACTACTTCTGACCGGGGTACAGAGGGAATAGGGTGCCGATTGGGACACAGTAATTCCACTACTTCTGACCGGGGTACATAGGGAATAGGAAGCCAATTGGGACACAGCAATTCCACTACTTCTGACTGGGGTACAGAGGGAATAGGGTGCCGATTGGGACACAGCCATTCCACTACTTCTGACCGGGGTACAGAGGGAATAGGGTGCCGATTGGGACACAGAAATTCCACTACTTCTGACCGGGGTACATAGGGAATAGGAAGCCAATTGGGACACAACCATTCCACTACTTCTGACTGGGGTACAGAGGGAATAGGGTGCCGATTGGGACACAGCCATTCCACTACTTCTGACCTGGGTACAGAGGGAATAGGAAGCCAATTGGGACACATACATTCCACTACTTCTGACCGGGGTTCATAGGGAGTAGGAAGCCAATTGGGACACACCCATTCCACTACTTCTGACCGGGGTACACAGACTTAGAAGTTCTAATACACTGGTCAAAGGTAGTGTACTATATAGAGAATAGGGCTCTGGTCAAAGGTAGTGTACTATGTAGGGAATAGGGCCCTGGTCAAAGGTAGTGGGTTATATAGGGAATAGGGCTCTGGTCAAAGGTAGTGCACTATGTAGGGGATAGGGCTCTGGTCAAAGGTAGTGTACTATGTAGGGGATAGGGCCCTGGTCAAAGGTAGTGTACTATATAGGGGATAGGGCCCTGGTCAAAGGTAGTGTACTATGTAGGGCCCTGGTCAAAGGTAGTGTACTATATAGGGAATAGGGCCCTGGTCAAAGGTAGTGTACTATATAGGGAATAGGGCCCTGGTCAAAGGTAGTGCACTATTTGGGGATAGGACCCTGGTCAAAGGTAGTGTACTATGTAGGGAATAGGGCCCTGGTCAAAGGTAATGCACTATGTAGGGGATAGGGCTCTGGTCTAAAGTAGTGCACTATGTAGGGAATAGGGCTCTGGTCTATAGTAGTGTTATGTATAGGGAATAGGGCTCTGGTCAAAGGTAGTGTACTATGTAGGGAATTGGGCTCTGGTCTATAGTAGTGCACTATATAGGAAATAGGGCTCTGGTCTAAAGTAGTGCACTATGTAGGGAATAGGGCTCTGGTCTAAAGTAGTGCACTATGTAGGGAATAGGGTTCTGGTCTAAAGTAGTGCACTATGTAGGGAATAGGGCTCTGGTCTAAAGTAGTGCACTATGTAGGGAATAGGGTTCTGGTCTACAGTAGTGCACTATATCAGGAAAAGGGCCCTGGTCAACAGTAGTGTACTAAATAGGGAATAGGGCTCTGGTCTATAGTAGTGTTCTATATAGGG
Source organism: Oncorhynchus clarkii lewisi (assembly GCF_045791955.1). NCBI lineage: Eukaryota > Metazoa > Chordata > Actinopteri > Salmoniformes > Salmonidae > Oncorhynchus > Oncorhynchus clarkii. The sequence continues at coordinate 69,291 of NW_027258054.1, read as the reverse complement.
AATAGGGCTCTGGTCTAAAGTAGTGCACTATATAGGGAATAGGGCTCTGGTCTATAGTAGTGTTCTTTATAGGGAATAGGTCTCTGGTCTAAAGTAATGCACTATATAGGGAATAGGGTGCCATTTGGAATGCACACACTGTCATCAAGAAGCCTGAGAGAAGCTTGACAGAAGCCTGACAGTCTGTCTCCACCTGCACTCTCGTCTCCCCAGAGGTGGATCGTGGGTCTGACGCTTTGGGGATGTCCTGAACTCTGTGGCAACATACACTCTCTCTATATATATATCTCTATATATATCTCTCACTATATATATCTCTCTATATATATCTCTCTCTATATATCTCTCTATATCTCTCTCTCTCTCTATATATATATATATATATATATATATATATCTCTACATAACTCTCTCTATATATCTCTCTATATATATCTCTCTCTATATATCTCTCTATATCTCTCTCTATATATATATATATATATATATATATATATATCTCTCTACATAACTCTCTCTATATCTCTCTCTCTCTCTCTATATATATATATATATATATATATATATATATATCTCTACATAACTCTCTCTATATATCTCTCTATATATCTCTATATATATCTCTTTATACAGTGCCTTGCGAAAGTATTCGGCCCCCTTGAACTTTGCGACCTTTTGCCACATTTCAGGCTTCAAACATAAAGATATAAAACTGTATTTTTTTGTGAAGAATCAACAACAAGTGGGACAAAATCATGAAGTGGAACGACATTTATTGGATATTTCAAACTTTTTTAACAAATCAAAAACTGAAAAATTGGGCGTGCAAAATTATTCAGCCCCCTTAAGTTAATACTTTGTAGCGCCACCTTTTGCTGCGATTACAGCTGTAAGTCGCTTGGGGTATGTCGCTATCAGTTTTGCACATCGAGAGACTGACATTTTTTCCCATTCCTCCTTGCAAAACAGCTCGAGCTCAGTGAGGTTGGATGGAGAGCATTTGTGAACAGCAGTTTTCAGTTCTTTCCACAGATTCTCGATTGGATTCAGGTCTGGACTTTGACTTGGCCATTCTAACACCTGGATATGTTTATTTTTGAACCATTCCATTGTAGATTTTGCTTTATGTTTTGGATCATTGTCTTGTTGGAAGACAAATCTCCGTCCCAGTCTCAGGTCTTTTGCAGACTCCATCAGGTTTTCTTCCAGAATGGTCCTGTATTTGGCTCCATCCATCTTCCCATCAATTTTAACCATCTTTCTTGTCCCTGCTGAAGAAAAGCAGGCCCAAACCATGATGCTGCCACCACCATGTTTGACAGTGGGGAGGGTGTGTTCAGGGTGATGAGCTGTGTTGCTTTTACGCCAAACATAACGTTTTTCATTGTTGCCAAAAAAGTTCAATTTTGGTTTCATCTGACCAGAGCACCTTCTTCCACATGTTTGGTGTGTCTCCCAGGTGGCTTGTGGCAAACTCTAAACAACACTTTTTATGGATATCTTTAAGAAATGGCTTTCTTCTTGCCACTCTTCCATAAAGGCCAGATTTGTGCCATATACGACTGATTGTTGTCCTATGGACAGAGTCTCCCACCTCAGCTGTAGATCTCTGCAGTTCATCCAGAGTGATCATGGGCCTCTTGGCTGCATCTCTGATCAGTCTTCTCCTTGTATGAGCTGAAAGTTTAGAGGGACGGCCAGGTCTTGGTAGATTTGCAGTGGTCTGATACTCCTTCCATTTCAATATTATCGCTTGCACAGTGCTCCTTGGGATGTTAAAAGCTTGGGAAATCTTTTTGTATCCAAATCCGGCTTTAAACTTCTTCACAACAGTATCTCGGACCTGTCTGGTGTGTTCCTTGTTCTTCATGATGCTCTCTGCGCTTTTAACGGACCTCTGAGACTATCACAGTGCAGGTGCATTTATACGGAGACTTGATTACACACAGGTGGATTGTATTTATCATCATTAGTCATTTAGGTCAACATTGGATCATTCAGAGATCCTCACTGAACTTCTGGAGAGAGTTTGCTGCACTGAAAGTAAAGGGGCTGAATAATTTTGCACGCCCAATTTTTCAGTTTTTGATTTGTTAAAAAAGTTTGAAATATCCAATAAATGTCGTTCCACTTCATGATTTTGTCCCACTTGTTGTTGATTCTTCACAAAAAAATACAGTTTTATATCTTTATGTTTGAAGCCTGAAATGTGGCAAAAGGTCGCAAAGTTCAAGGGGGCCGAATACTTTCGCAAGGCACTGTATATCTCTCTCTCTCTTTCACTCTCTATGCCTCTCTCTCTCTCTCTCTCTTCCTCTCAGCGGTGTCAGCTGTGCCTGCAGATGTGCCCTGCTAAGCCATCTGCTGTAAGAAGTGAAAGCTGTCCACAGACAGACAGACAGACTGAGAGCACGTACATCAGGCGTCTCAGACACACTGTCATGACACACCCAGAGCGTCTAATACTCTGGATGACTACCAAATGGAACCTTGTTCCACAAATTATTCCACTACTAATTACACAACTTATTGCACAATTGATTCCGTTACGTATTCCGCTGCATATTCCATTACTTATTCCACTACTGATTCCATTACGTATTCCACTGCATATTCCACTACTTATTCCACAATGTATTCCACAACTTATTCACTACTTATTCCACAACTAATTCCACTACGTATTCCAAAACTTTTCCCACAACTAATTGTGCTACATATTCCACTACGTATTCCTCTACATATTCCACAATGTATTCCATTACTTATTCCACTACTAATCATGCTATGTAATCCACTATGTATTCCACTACTTATTCCACTATGTATTCCACTACTTATTCCACTACATATTCCATTACTAATTCCACTATTTATTCCATGACGTATTCCGCTAAATATTCCACTACTTATTCCACTATGTATTCCACTACTTATTCCACTACATATTCCATTACTAATTCCACTATTTATTCCATGACGTATTCCGCTAAATATTCCACTACTTATTCCTCTACTTATTCCGCTACGTATTCCACTACTATGAGTGCCATTTGGGACCAAAAGCTTTCAATTAGGATTTTTAGCTGCAGATTTGAATACGACATTCTAGGTATTGGGAGGCACAGTAACTGTACACAAGTGGAAAGGTTTTGGCCAACTTGTTTGAACATTAACAAAATAATTGTGTTCATTTAGAACTAAATTATTCTGGAATGTGTATGTAGAATGTGTATCTATCTATACCTTACACGTTTAAAATAAGTCAATACATGATGTGTATTCGTGTCCTATCCGGTGTCCTGTGTGAATTTAAGTATGCTCTCTCTAATTCTCTCTTTCTCTCTTTCTTTCTCTCTCTCTCGGAGGACCTGAGCCCTAGGACCATGCCTCAGGACTACCTGGCATGATGACTCCTTGCTGTCCCCAGTCCACCTGGCCGTGCTGCTGCTCCAGTTTCAACTGTTCTGCCTGTGATTATTATTATTTGACCATGCTGGTCATTTCTGAACATTTGAACGTCTTGGCCATGTTCTGTTATAATCTCCACCCGGCACAGCCAGAAGAGGACTGGCCATCCCACATAGCCTGGTTCCTCTCTAGGTTTCTTCCTAGGTTTGGGCCTTTCTAGGGAGTTTTTCCTAGCCACCGTGCTTCTACACCTGCATTGCTTGCTGTTTGGGGTTTTAGGCTGGGTTTCTGTACAGCACTTTGAGATATCAGCTGATGTACGAAGGGCTATATAAATACATTTGATTTGAAATTTGATTTGCATACACTGTCATCAAGAACCTTAACAGAACCTTAACAGAAGCTTGACAGAACCTTAACAGAAGCTTGACAGAATCTTAACAGAAGCTTAACAGAAGCTTGACAGAATCTTAACAGAAGCTTGACAGAAGCTTAACAGAAGCTTAACAGAAGCTTGACAGAAGCTTGACAGAAGCTTAACAGAAGCTTGACAGAAGCTTGACAGAAGCTTAACAGAAGCTTGACAGAAGCTTGACAGAAGCTTGACAGAAGCTTAACAGAAGCTTGACAATCCACTGAGTTGTTGAGTCAGTCAAATACAACAGACACTGAGAGACATGTTCAGCAACTCTTAGAAGACAATGGAAATGGACAATAGGAATACTTGTTTACTGTCTCCTTGGTAACATGTTTTTAACAATAAATAAGCAATGTGTGTTTTTAACAATAAACACAGTTTGGTTAAAGAGGAAGAAAGAAGGAATTAAAACAACACTGCTTATGGAGGGATTTTCGTCTCCTAAAAGCAACAAACAGTTTTCTACACAGAACATCCAAGGCCTCAGGAGACTATGAACCAAGTCTACATCCCAAATGGCACCCTTTTCTTCATGGTCCTTGGTCAAAAAGTAGTGCACTATTTAGGAAGCAGGGTTCCATTTGGTTTGTTGTCTTCAGAGGCCTTTGGGGATGGTCTTTGTAGATGTTTTGGTATTGAAATGAGACGTAGAGCATTAGATGAAGAGGAAGTGGGGGACTTTAGAAACAGACACGTAACACAGAGCAGCTGTCAATCAAGATTCTAGTTCCTCTGTTCTCAGGTCATCCAGTTGCTGACTGTTCCTACGGTAACTATAGGACTGTTCTTACTGTTCCTACGGTAACTTTAGGACTGTTCTTACTGTTCCCACGGTAACTTTAGGACTGTTCCTACTGTTCCTATGGTAACTTTAGGACTGTTCTTACTGTTCCTACGGTAACTTTAGGACTGTTCTTACTGTTCCCACGGTAACTTTAGGACTGTTCCTACTGTTCCTATGGTAACTTTAGGACTGTTCCTACTGTTCCTACGGTAACTATAGGACTGTTCTTACTGTTCCTACGGTAACTTTAGGACTGTTCCTACTGTTCCTATGGTAACTTTAGGACTGTTCCTACTGTTCCTATGGTAACTTTAGGACTGTTCCCACTGTTCCTACGGTAACTATAGGACTGTTCTTACAGTTCCTACGGTAACTTTAGGACTGTTCTTACTGTTCCCACGGTAACTTTAGGACTGTTCCTACTGTTCCTATGGTAACTTTAGGACTGTTCCTATTGTTCCTACGGTAACTATAGGACTGTTCCTACTGTTCCTACGGTAACTATAGGACTGTTCTTACTGTTCCTACGGTAACTTTAGGACTGTTCCTACTGTTCCTATGGTAACTTTAGGACTGTTCCTACTGTTCCTATGGTAACTTTAGGACTGTTCCCACTGTTCCTATGGTAACTATAGGACTGTTCTTACAGTTCCTACGGTAACTTTAGGACTGTTCTTACTGTTCCCACGGTAACTTTAGGACTGTTCCTACTGTTCCTATGGTAACTTTAGGACTGTTCCTATTGTTCCTACGGTAACTATAGGACTGTTCCTACTGTTCCTACGGTAACTATAGGACTGTTCTTACTGTTCCTACGGTAACTTTAGGACTGTTCCTACTGTTCCTATGGTAACTTTAGGACTGTTCCTACTGTTCCTATGGTAACTTTAGGACTGTTCCCACTGTTCCTACGGTAACTATAGGACTGTTCTTACAGTTCCTACGGTAACTTTAGGACTGTTCTTACTGTTCCTACGGTAACTTTAGGACTGTTCCTATTGTTCCTACGGTAACTATAGGACTGTTCCTACTGTTCCTACGGTAACTATAGGACTGTTCTTACTGTTCCTACGGTAACTTTAGGACTGTTCCTATTGTTCCTACGATAACTATAGGACTGTTCCTACTGTAACTATAGGACTGTTCTTACTGTTCCTACGGTAACTATAGGACTGTTCCTATTGTTCCTACGGTAACTTTAGGACTGTTCCTACTGTTCCTACGGTAACTTTAGGACTGTTCCTACTGTTCCTATGGTAACTATAGGGCTGTTCTTACTCTTCCTACGGTAACTTTAGGACTGTTCTTACTGTTCCTATGGTAACCATAGGACTGTTCCTGTTGTTCCTACGGTAACTATAGGACTGTTCCTACTGTTCCTACGGTAACTATAGGACTGTTCTTACTGTTCCTACGGTAACTTTAGGACTGTTCTTACTGTTCCTACGGTAACTTTAGGACTGTATTTTTTTTATGTAGTTTTGTAATTGACTAAAACAAGCAGACAACAAGAATATTGCATTTGAAAAGGGTCAAGTTGTGAGTCAATGGGGTAACCTAGGTAACCACAGGTTGTTTTCCCTACAGGCGAACGTTCTACTAAACAAGGACTGGGTCTATCGGACTGTTCCTACGGTAACAATAAAACTACAGGACTATTCCTACAGTAACTACAGGACCTGTTGTACAAGAGAGAAAATGTACCGCCCAGCAACAATGATGTCAAATGTTCCCCTTAGAAAACACATACACACTCACACAAACTCTCACGTACGCACACACGCACACACGCACACACACACACACACACACTCACACACACACACACACACACACACACACAGAGAGCCCATAGCAGGAATTAGCCTGTGTTTTAAAGACAGAGAGATCAATGGTTGTGTGATTATTTTGTTTCCTAATAACTGGAGACAGGATCGATAGGTGATTCAACTTCCTGTGAAGACGAGCCCTGGAGCCTGGAACCCTAGACCTTAACCTTATTACACCTATATGGACATAGGTAGGTGTGTGTGTGTGTGTGTGTGCGTGCGTGTGCGTGTGCGCGTGTGTGCGTGTGTGCGTGCGTGCGTGTGTGTGTGTGTGTGCGTGCTTGTGTGTCTTATAGAGAACATCATTAGACAAACAGCAGTAGAGGGTTGTTTTTTAACTGTCGTTCAG
>NW_027258054.1:40000-57500 GCF_045791955.1 Oncorhynchus clarkii lewisi | reverse complement strand
GGTGATATTAGTGATGTAGAACCTACTGGATGGTGATATTAGTGATGTAGAACCTGCTGGATGGTGATATTAGTGATGTAGAACCTACTGGATGGTGATATTAGTGATGTAGAACCTGCTGGATGGTGATATTAGTGTAGTGATGTAGAACCTACTGGATGGTGATATTAGTGTAGTGATGTAGAACCAGCTGGATGGTGATATTAGTGATGTAGAACCTACTGGATGGTGATATTAGTGTAGTGATGTAGAACCTACTGGATGGTGTTATTAGTGATGTAGAACCTGCTGGATGGTGATATTAGTGATGTAGAACCTACTGGATGGTAATATTAGTGATGTAGAACCTACTGGATAGTGATATTAGTGTAGTGATGTAGAACCTACTGGATAGTGATATTAGTGATGTAGAACCTGCTGGATGGTGATATTAGTGATGTAGAACCTACTGGATAGTGATATTAGTGTAGTGATGTAGAACCTACTGGATAGTGATATTAGTGATGTAGAACCTGCTGGATGGTGATATTAGTGTAGTGATGTAGAACCTACTGGATGGTGATATTAGTGATGTAGAACCTGCTGGATGGTGATATTAGTGATGTAGAACCTACTGGATGGTGATATTAGTGTAGTGATGTAGAACCTGATGGATGGTGATATTAGTGTAGTGATGTAGAACCTACTGGATGGTGATATTAGTGTAGTGATGTAGAACCAGCTGGATGGTGATATTAGTGATGTAGAACCTACTGGATGGTGATATTAGTGATGTAGAACCTACTGGATGGTGATATTAGTGATGTAGAACCTACTGGATGGTGATATTAGTGTAGTGATGTAGAACCTGCTGGATGGTGATATTAGTGATGTAGAACCTGCTGGATGGTGATATTAGTGTAGTGATGTAGAACCTGATGGATGGTGATATTAGTGTAGTGATGTAGAACCTACTGGATGGTGATATTAGTGTAGTGATGTAGAACCTACTGGATGGTGATATTAGTGTAGTGATGTAGAACCTACTGGATGGTGATATTAGTGATGTAGAACCTACTGGATGGTGATATTAGTGTAGTGATGTAGAATCTGATGGATGGTGATATTAGTGTAGTGATGTGGAACCTACTGGATGGTGATATTAGTGTAGTGATGTAGATCCTGCTGGATGGTGATATTAGTGATGTAGAACCTACTGGATGGTGATATTAGTGTAGTGATGTAGATCCTGCTGGATGGTGATATTAGTGATGTAGAACCTGCTGGTTGGTGATATTAGTGTAGTGATGTAGAACCTGCTGGATGGTGATATTAGTGTAGTGATGTAGAACCTGCTGGATGGTGATATTAGTGTAGTGATGTAGATCCTGCTGGTTGGTGATATTAGTGATGTAGAACCTACTGGATGGTGATATTAGTGATGTAGAACCTGCTGGATGGTGATATTAGTGATGTAGAACCTGCTGGATGGTGATATTAGTGTAGTGATGTAGAACCTACTGGATGGTGATATTAGTGATGTAGATCCTGCTGGTTGGTGATATTAGGGTAGTGATGTATTAATAATAGTGTTACATTAGTGGTCTCCTCTGAGCCATAGTCACACAGGATTTGCATTAATTTGACTTCTTATTTCGCTTCGGAGAGTAAGCATCTGGCAATTTGTCACATTTTTTTTTAGCTCTGAAAGGATTTGCAAGTATATATCACCTTTCCCGGCGGTGCTTTAGTTAGATATGAAATATTGTTTTGAAACGATGCCAAGTCAGACCCTCCAGCTTTTACTGTCACTCTACTTACCGTTAAAGGTGCCGCTGGGATATTCACAGATGTTTTGTTCTTCGTCAAGTTACGGACTGGGCCTTTAAGTTAACGTTCCACCTCCATCGTCCTATATACTGGCATGGATATACTTCAATAGATGTATTTTAAACTTCGGGCCAGTTTCCTTGGACACAGACTAAGCCTCAGTCCTAAAAAGCACTTTATATGGAGATTGGGTTTCTGTGGTTCAGTAGTAAGTTTAATCCATGTTCTGGATCCTGGTCGTTAAAATACTACTTTAGATACAAGGTTCATGCTGATACATGTGTTTTGTTGGTATGAACATACTATACCTCTTTCTCATCCCCCCCCCCTTCTTCAAGGAAATACTCTTCCTCCCTTCCTCCTTCCATCCCTCATCCATCTAAGATACACTCTACAGTATTTCCCTTCATAGACACTTATTCAGTCTTTTAATAGATATGCTTTGTACGTGCATATTGACAGTTGACAAAGAACCCATTTGACAGACGTTTCAACAGTGTTGTAGTGTTCATATTGACAGATGTTTCAACATTGTTGTAGTGTTCATATTGACAGATGTTTCAACATTGTAATGTAGTGTTCATATTGACAGACGTTTCAACATTGTAATGTAGTGTTCATATTGACAGACGTTTCAACAGTGTTGTAGTGTTCATATTGACAGACGTTTCAACAGTGTTGTAGTGTTCATATTGACAGATGTTTCAACATTGTAATGTAGTGTTCATATTGACAGACGTTTCAACAGTGTTGTAGTGTTCATATTGACAGACGTTTCAACAGTGTTGTAGTGTTCATATTGACAGACGTTTCAACAGTGTTGTAGTGTTCATATTGACAGAAGTTTCAACAGTGTTGTAGTGTTCATATTGACAGACGTTTCAACAGTGTTGTAGTGTTCATATTGACAGACGTTTCAACAGTGTTGTAGTGTTCATATTGACAGACGTTTCAACAGTGTAATGTAGTGTTCATATTGACAGTTAACAGATTTCACGGATGTTTCAACAGTGTAATGTGTCTTTCTCTATGACACTGTCCTGTAATATTACTCTACATTCTAATAACAATGAAATGAGCCTCGCTTTCACACACACACACACACACACACACACACACACACACCTTTTTAGGAAAGAATATACTTCTCACTTTCAAACACTGGCAATTGCGTCATAGTAATTTCACACTCCCTGAGTTCTTAAGCGTTGGTGTGTGTGTGTGTGTGTGTGTGTGTGTGATGTGATGTGTGATGTGTGATGTGTGATGTGTGTTTGTGTGTGTGTTTGTGTTTGTGTATGTGTGTGTGTGTGTGTGTGTGTGTGTGTGTGTGTGTGTGTGTGTGTGTGTGTGTGCGTGCGTGCGTGCGTGCGTGCGCTCATGGCCTCATTTTCAAGGCACATTCATATAAAGGTTAATATTATAGTTGTGAAGTCCATAGCTACGCTAGGAGACAGGCCATGGTAGCTTAAGGCAATTCCTGATTCAAATTAAAAGCTCAATTAAAAGAAGACTGTTAGAACACATCTCTTCTTCATTGGTAGTCCATAAATACCCCTTGTTAAGATGAGCTGTTTGAAGAGGTTAATATTCATTTTTATTTATCCTCTCAGCTATGGTGTCAGTGATGGGGGTGGTGGAGGTGGTGGAGATGGTAGTAGTGGTGGTGGTGGTGGTGGTAGTTGTGGTTGTAGTGGTGGTAGTAGTGGTTGTAGTGGTGATAGTAGGAGTGGGGGTAGTAGTGGTTGTAGTGTTGTTAGTGGGAGTGGTGGTAGTGGTGGTAGTGGTGATAGTAGTGGTTGTAGTGGTGATAGTGGGAGTGGTGGTAGTAGTGGTTGTAGTGGTGGTAGCAGTGGGGGTAGTAGTGGTTGTAGTGTTGATAGTGGGAGTGGTGGTAGTGGTGGTAGTGGTGGTAGTAGTGGTTGTAGTGGTGGTAGTGGGAGTGGTGGGTTGAGGTCAGATGAGGCTTGGCTATTTTGTTCGTCCTACTCTCACATGCACACACTTCTACTCACACAGGGTCTGTATACGTCAATAGGGACATGAGACCTGGAGGGAGTAGAGGGAAGATCAGAGATGAGAAATGGAGAGACGATGGAATGAGAGAGGGTGGGGAGGAGAGGAGTGGAGGGGAACGAGTGATGTCTGAGACAGAAAGATGAGAGAGGAACCTAAAGCTGACACTTATTAGTCAAGTGAGGGATAAGAAAAGAGAGGAGAGAAGGGAGCGAGAAGGACGGAGGGAGAGAGAAAGGGGTGGGAGGAGGGACGGAGGGAGAGAGAAAGGGGTGGGAGGAGGGACGGAGGAAGAGCGAAAGGGACAGAAGAGGGACAGAGGGAGAGAGAAAGGGACAGAGGAGGGACGGAGGGAGAGAGAAAGGGACAGAGGAGGGACGGAGGGAGAGAGAAAGGGACAGAGGAGGGACGGCGGGACGGAGGGAGGAGGGACGAAGGGAGAGTGCAATCGATGAAAAGTCTAATGAGCGTCTGCCTTCAGGTTTTAGAGGACAAAAACATTCACAAAAACACTCACATCTGTATGTAGTAACATTACACTTGCCACACACACACACACGCGCACACGCTGGTGTAGAGTACTTAAGTAAAAAGCACTGCCTAAGTAGTTTTTGGGGTATCTGTACTCAATAAAACAATTTCTATTTTTGACTACTTTTACTTCACTACATTACTAAAGAAAATAATGTACTTTTACTCCATACATTTTCCCTGACACCCAAAAGTACTAGTTACATTTTGAATGCTTAGCAGGAGATGAAAATTGTCAAATTCACGCACTTATCAAGAGAACATCCCTGGCCATCCCTACTGCCTCTGATCTGGCAAACTCACTAAACACAAATGGATCTTTTGTAAATGATGTCTGATTGTTGGAGTGTGCCCCTGGCTGTCCATATAATTTAAAAACAAGAAAATGGTGCTGCTTTCTTTGCTTAATAGAAGGAATTTTAAAATATTTACACTTTTACTTTTGATACTTAAGTCTATTTAGAACAAAATACTTTTAGACTTTTACTCAAGTAGTATTTTACTGGGTGACTTTCACTTTTACTTGAGTAACTTTCTATTAAGGTATCTGTCACGGTCGTCCTCCTCTTCATCTGAAGAGGAGAGGCGAGAAGGATCGGAGGACCAAAATGCGGCGTGGTATGTGTTCATGATGAATATTTAATAAAAGAAAGCACTGAACACTGAATACAAACTATACAAAAACAATAAACAAATAACGACCGTGAAGCTATAAATGAGACCTGTGCTGAACACAAGCAACTAACATAGACAATCACCCACAAACCAACAGTGAAACCCAGGCTACCTAAGTATGATTCTCAATCAGAGACAACTAATGACACCTGCCTCTGATTGAGAACCATACTAGGCCGAAACATACAAATCCCCAAATCATAGAAAAACAAACATAGACTGCCCACCCAACTCACGCCCTGGCCATACTAAATACATACAAAACAAAGGAAATAAAGGTCAGAACGTGACAGTATCAATACAGCTAACGTCCTGCAGTTCTACACATGTTGCCTGCTGCTGTGTCAGTCAAGTTGCTCTCATCTGGGTCACGGCACCAAATGATGTGGGACATTAGATCCAAAGATTAAGGCAGAGACTTTTTAATTGTGTAATATAAATAATATTGAATCAAGCAGCTGCAGGGGATAGATCTGCAGCTGCTCAAATGGATAAGTAATAGATCTCCCATACTGTTATGTAGGGGAGATCCATCACTAATCTGTAGGGGAGATCTATCACTGTTCTGTAGGGGACATCTATCATTGTTCTGTAGGGGAGACCTATCACTAATATGTAGGGGAGATCTATCACTAATCTGCAGGGGAGACCTATCACTAATATGTAGGGGAGATCTATCACTAATCTGCAGGGGAGACCTATCACTAATCTGCAGGGGAGATCTATCACTAATCTGTAGGGGAGATCTATCACTAATCTATAGGGGAGATCTATCACTAATCTGCAGAGGAGACCTATCACTAATCTGTAGGGGAGATCTATCACTAATCTGTAGGGGAGATCTATCACTAATCTGCAGGGGAGACCTATCAATAATATGTAGGGGAGATCTATCACTAATATGTAGGGGAGATCTATCACTAACTGCAGAGGAGATCTATCACTAATCTGTAGGGGAGCCTATCACTAATCTGTAGGGGAGACCTATCACTAATCTGCCGGGGAGATCTATCACTAATCTGCAGGGGAGATCTATCACTAATCTGCAGGGGAGACCTATCACTAATCTGTAGGGGAGATCTATCACTAATCTGTAGGGGAGACCTATCACTAATCTGCAGGGGAGATCTATCACTAATCTGCAGGGGAGACCTATCAATAATATGTAGGGGAGATCTATCACTAATCTGCAGGGGAGACCTATCACTAATCTGCAGGGGAGATTTATCACTAATCTGTAGGGGAGACCTATCACTAATCTGTAGGGGAGACCTATCACTAATCTGCAGGGGAGATCTATCACTAATCTGCAGGGGAGATCTATCACTAATCTGCAGGGGAGATCTATCACTAATCTGCAGGGGAGACCTATCACTAATCTGCAGGGGAGACCTATCACTAATCTGTAGGGGAGACCTATCACTAATCTGTAGGGGAGATCTATCACTAATCTGCAGGGGAGACCTATCACTAACCTGTAGGGGAGATCAATCTCTTCACGGGGAAGAAGTCAACACATAAATGGTTCCTTGCCCCTTGTAAAGTGAGAGGTCATAATACAATCGTATTGCTACACAACAGTTAATTATATGAGCAACAGTTTCAAAACATAAAGGATATGTGTTGGGGTGCAGACATGAAAGGCAAAACATCAGTCCAACACAGAACATATCCCTTGAGAAGTTACAAAAAAATTCCCCCTAAATTCTGCCACCACAATTCCCCCTTTGATGCCATGGAAACCATAAACATTACCATACATGACTTCTCTGAGATGTTGTTAGAAAAACCTTCTGGTTTCTGGGAAATTTTACACAGAAACAGGGGTCTGAATGGAACTAATTTAATTAATAATAACAATCTGAGGAAAGGGAGGTTGATAGGGATGGGGTCATTTCTATTGTAGTAGGCTCTACCATCTCCAACCGGGCAATCTGGATCCCCAATAAAGGATGAAACAGTGACGAGATCCATCAGGTCCTTCAAGTTTACGTCGGTGGTCATGACCATCTGGTGGGGAGGAGATGCTGCTGATTTACACAATCTCCTCACCAAGGTGCTCAGGCATGAGAACAAGCCACTATCTCCTCACCAAGGTCCTCAGGCATGAGTACAAGCCACTATCTCCTCACCAAGGTCCTCAGGCATGAGAACAGGCCACTATCTCCTCACCAAGGTCCTCAGGCATGGGAACAGGCTACTATCTCCTCACCAAGGTCCTCAGGCATGAGAACAGGCCGCTATCTCCTCACCAAGGTCCTCAGGCATGGGAACAGGCCACTATCTCCTCACCAAGGTCCTCAGGCATGAGAACAGGCCACTATCTCCTCACCAAGGTCCTCAGGCATGAGAACAAGCCACTATCTCCTCACCAACGTCGTCAGCATGAGAACAGGCAAAACGATAGCACATGGACTTCAACCAGGGCTAGGAGACCTTGCAACACAAGAGTTACAATGTTCCCCAGGCTAGTTTCACCCATGCAAACAGATCCCAACCCCGCTCGTTACCTCGCTTGTTTACAGTAGCTACCACCTGTCTGATAGTGGCAACAGAATCAGTGACCCCAACGGAGGAATCCGGAATGTTAGTGCAACATTCTGCCCCCACCCCCTCTCAAACCCCTCACTTATCTGCTAGGAGAATATCCAAAGCCAATCTATTTTGTAAAACCAGCAGTTCATTCTTCCAAAGAAGTAGCAGTAGCAGAACTCATAATCTCTGCTTCTTCATTGGCTAGTTCTCCAATGGAATCAAGGACAGTTGTGATGCCATAATTAGGAATTAATGCAGAGAAAATTTGTTTTTGCAGGGCCAGCTTCAATGGTCCTCCGATACGAGTGGGAGAAAGGGTGATTTGGAGGTACTGTGGTAGCAGGCACAGCAGGAACAACATTGGCCACTGTGTCCTCCGGCCCACCCCTGTCTCAGTCTCCAGTATCTATGCAGCTAGGGTCCGTCTGTTATATCTGGTGTAATTCTGCGGTCAATGACATGTTAGGGTGGAATGTTCCATTTCCTGAGGAAGTAGATTCAGTATGCACACTGGCATTCTGAAGTTTATAACGTATTCCCAATGACATGTTAGGGTGGAATGTTCCATTTCCTGAGGAAGTAGGTTCAGTATACACCCTGGCATTCTGAAGTTTATAACGTATTCCCAATGACATGTTAGGGTGGAATGTTCCATTTCTTTACAGTGAGGGCAGGGTTATGTTATTGTAGACTGAAAGGTTTAACAATGACTTCCCCCCAACTGGAGACCAGTTCCATTTGCTATATAACCTGGGGGAGTGTAGGGTGATTAGTTGCTTGGGTTGAGAGGTGGGATTATTCAAATGTAATGTTCTCATATAAAACACCTTATCCTCTATCCAATCAGGTTCCCTGTCTGTAAGGTTACCTGCTTTGGTCCACATCAATATTCCCATAAACCCCTAGGGGTATAGCTAATAACGGCATAGTCTCAGCACTGCCTGGTAACAATCCACAAACCCAACAATCTGATGTCATACATTCAACACTGCCTGGTAACACTCTATAAACCCAACAATCTGATGTCATAGTCTCAGCACTGTCTAGTAACTCTCTACAAACCCAACAATCTGATGTCATAGTCTCAGCACTGTCTGGTAACACTCTATAAACCCAACAATCTGATGTCATATTCTCAGCACTGTCTAGTAACACTCTATAAACCCAACAATCTAATGTCATATTCTCAGCACTGTCTAGTAACACCCTATAAACCCAACAATCTAATGTCATATTCTCAGCACTGTCTAGTAACACCCTATAAACCCAACAATCTAATGTCATAGACTCAGCACTGTTTAGTAACACTCTACAAACCCAACAATCTGATGTCATAGACCCAGCACTGTCTAGTAACACTCTACAAACACTAAATTTGGGAGCTCCCTTAACAGCCGGACCAGGTACCTTTCATGAGGGAAAATTGTATTTGTCTGAAGAGATTAGCCATGAATTGTACACAGCATCTCCTCTCACTCGTTCTTGGTCTGAGCAGGTAACTGTGACCACCTCCTCAGACCAATTGGCAGTACACCCATAACGTTGTACTGGGAACCAAAAGGGGAAAAACTCAGTTTCAAGGTCTTAGCTTGTAGAGAAGAAGCCTCGTGAGGAATTGATGAGGTCACATGCAGGAACCAAACGTTAATGATGAATAATGAATCATGTAAATCATGCAAATATAACTTGTCTGTGTAAGCAGTATATAAAAGAACTAACGGGACTGCCCCGGGGGAGCTCCTGATCGTCATGTCTACTATGGGGCATTAAGTTTGTTAGAACCTCTCCAGCTTGCTGATAATAAAGAATGATTCATTTAAGTTTGACTTTGAGCCCCTGGTGGTACATTTCCATTAACATTTCTACTCTGTAGCACTACAGAGTCCCACTAACTGCTCTCCTAAGGCACATGGCTCGGGAAGCATTTCAAAGGGAAAGATACAAAATCATTGTTAAACTCATCAGAAAACTTGGTAGTGGACATTCCATCAGTCTTGGAAGAGAAAGTATACATTTACTTACTTTTCACTATGCCACATCTTAAATCAGGCTTAAAAATTATTCAGAATCTTAATCATTCCAAAGAATGCAATGTTCGATACCATTATTCCTATAAATACCAAACTTCACTTTTTCAATGGAGCTTACTGCATTTTGGGCAGGTAGCCTTGATAAAACCATGCGTAAACATAATCCTACTGGTGCCCCATCAGGTGATACAGGGTCTCATTAAGCACTATAGACACCTTCTAAAGTAAACAATCCCAGAGCTCCTCTCTTTGTAACCTTCTCATCTAGACCTGTTGGACGTATGTCTTGTGTTCTGTACCTTCTGTCTCTGGGACATCAACTGGTCAAAATATGAAAGCTGGTTTTTAGCAAATCTGCAAGGGCCTTCAAAAAGTTGATGCCGGCTTATCAGAGCTTTATTTCTTTCTTTTCACAACTCTGGTACTAAAAACATTGATTTGGATCTACTTTAATTAGGGACAGTGTTCCGCATAATGGAAAGGTATTTTTATTCACACTATCGAATTGAGAAGTAATCATTGGAAATCGTCAAAAAAAACGTGTCTTATTCAACTCTTCATTTTCTCACTGTGTCCCTTACAGGCTGTGTTCAAAGGGTCCCACTCACCTTCACTGGAGGCTTATCTATGGTCCCACTGGAGGCTTATCTATGGGCCCACTGGAGGCTTATCTATGGGACCACTGGAGGCTTATCTATGGGTCCACTGGAGGCTTATCTATGGGCCCACTGGAGGCTTATCTATGGGTGCACTGGAGGCTTATCTATGGGTCCACTGGAGGCTTATCTATGGGTCCACTGGAGGCTTATCTATGGGCCCACTGGAGGCTTATCTATGGGTGCACTGGAGGCTTATCTATGGGTCCACTGGAGGCTTATCTATGGGTCCACTGGAGGCTTATCTATGGGTCCACTGGAGGCTTATCTATGGGCCCACTGGAGGCTTATCTATGGGTCCACTGGAGGTTTATCTATGGGACCACTGGAGGCTTATCTATGGGCCACTGGAGGCTTATCTATGGGACCACTGGAGGCTTATCTATGGGTCCACTGGAGGCTTATCTATGGGCCCACTGGAGGCTTATCTATGGGTGCACTGGAGGCTTATCTATGGGTCCACTGGAGGCTTATCTATGGGTCCACTGGAAGCTTATCTATGGGCCCACTGGAGGCTTATTTATGGGTGCACTGGAGGCTTATCTATGGGTCCACTGGAGGCTTATCTATGGGTCCACTGGAGGCTTATCTATGGGTCCACTGGAGGCTTATCTATGGGCCCACTGGAGGCTTATCTATTGGTCCACTGGAGGTTTATCTATGGGACCACTGGAGGCTTATCTATGGGACCACTGGAGGCTTATCTATGGGCCCACTGGAGGCTTATCTATGGGACCACTGGAGGCTTATCTATGGGCCCACTGGAGGCTTATCTATGGGTCCACTGGAGGCTTATCTATGGGACCACTGGAGGCTTATCTATGGGCCCACTGGAGGCTTATCTATGGGTCCACTGGAGGTTTATCTATGGGACCACTGGAGGCTTATCTATGGGTCCACTGGAGGCTTATCTATGGGACCACTGGAGGCTTATCTATGGGCCCACTGGAGGCTTATCTATGGGTCCACTGGAGGCTTATCTATGGGCCCACTGGAGGCTTATCTATGGGTCCACTGGAGGTTTATCTATGGGACCACTGGAGGCTTATCTATGGGACCACTGGAGGCTTATCTATGGGCCCACTGGAGGCTTATCTATGGGTCCACTGGAGGTTTATCTATGGGACCACTGGAGGCTTATCTATGGGTGCACTGGAGGTTTAACTATGGGACCACTGGAGGCTTATCTATGGGCCCACTGGATGCTTATCTATGGGCCCACTGGAGGCTTATCTATGGGCCCACTGGAGGCTTATCTATGGGTGCACTGGAAGCTTATCTATGGGCCCACTGGAGGCTTATCTATGGGTGCACTGGAGGTTTAACTATTTGTCCACAGGAGGCTTATCTATTTGTCCACAGGAGGCTTATCTTTAACCCAAACACCAGATGGCAGCTCTAGTTTAATATCAGTCCCAAGGCTCAATCCCTCTGTCATGTGACCTTGTATTGAAACCTTTAGCTTCTTCAAATGACTAAACTATGGGATTATTAGAGTGCTATCTGGAAGCCATAAATAACATCAAATCAAATGTTATTTGTCACAAACACATGGTTAGTAGATGTTAATGCGAGTGTAGCGAAATGCTTGTGCTTCTAGTTCCGACAATGCAGTAATAACCAACGAGTAATCTAACCTAACAATTCCAAAAACTACTACTTTATACACACAAGTGTAAAGGGATAAAGAATATGTACATAAAGATATATGAATGAGTTATGGTACAGAACGGCATAGGCAAGATGCAGTAGATGGTATAGAGTACAGTATATACATATGAGATGAGTAATGTAGGGTGTGTAAACAAAGTGGCATAGTTTAAAGTGGCTAGTGATGATTTACATAAAGATGCAGTAGATGATAGAGTACAGAATATACATATGAGATGAGTAATGTAGGGTGTGTAAACAAAGTGGCATAGTGGCTAGTGATACATGTATTACATATTACATATTACCATTCACATACTGTCAACACTTATTCAATTTGACATCCACTGATAGACCATGTGTCACGTCTTGATCTGTTTTCACCTGTCCTTGTGCTTGTCTCCACCCCCCTCCAGGTGTCACCTATCTTCCCCACTTATCCCCTGGGTATTTATACCTGTGTTTTATGTCTGCCTGTGCCAGTTTGTCTTGTTTTTTCAAGTCAACCAGCGTTTTCTCATTCCTATTTTTCCCCACTCTCTTTTCTCGCCCTCCTGGTTTTGACCCTTGCCTGTCCTGACTCTGAGCCCGCCTACCTGACCACTCTGCCTGTCCTGACTCTGAGCAAGCCTACCTGACCACTCTGCCTGTCCTGACTCTGAGCCTGCCTGCCTGACCACTCTGCCTGTCCTGACTCTGAGCCTGCCTGCCTGACCACTCTGCCTGTCCTGACTCTGAGCCCGCCTACCTGACCACTCTGCCTGTCCTGACTCTGAGCCCGCCTACCTGACCACTCTGCCTGTCCTGACTCTGAGCCCGCCTACCTGACCACTCTGCCTGTCCCTGACTCTTAGCCCCCCCACCTACCCGACAACTCTGCCTGTCCCTGACTCTGAGCCCCCCACCTACCTGACTACTCTGCCTGTCCCTGACTCTGAGCCCCCCACCTACCTGACTACTCTGCCTGTCCCTGACTCTGAGCCCCCCACCTACCTGACCACTCTGCCTGTCCCTGACTCTGAGCCCCCCACCTACCTGACTACTCTGCCTGCCCCTGACTCTGAGCCCCCCACCTACCTGACTACTCTGCCTGTCCCTGACTCTGAGCCCCCCACCTACCTGACTACTCTGCCTGTCCCTGACTCTTAGCCCCCCCACCTACCTGACCACTCTGCCTGTCCCTGACTCTGAGCCCCCAACCTACCTGACTACTCTGCCTGTCCCTGACTTAGAGCCCCCCACCTACCTGACTACTCTGCCTGCCCCTGACTCTGAGCCTCCCACCTACCTGACTACTCTGCCTGTCCCTGACTCTGAGCCCCCCACCTACCTGACTACTCTGCCTGTCCCTGACACTGAGCCCCCCACCTACCTGACTACTCTGCCTGTCCCTGACACTGAGCCCCCCACCTACCTGACTACTCTGCCTGTCCCTGACACTGAGCCCCCCACCTACCTGACTACTCTGCCTGTCCCTGACTCTGAGCAACCCACCTACCTGACTACTCTGCCTGTCCCTGACTCTGAGCCCGCCTACCTGACCACTCTGCCTGTCCCTGACTCTGAGCCCCCCACCTACCTGACTACTCTGCCTGTCCCTGAGTCAGCCTACCTGACCACTCTGCCTGTCCCTGACTCTGAGCCAGCCTACCTGACCACCCTGCCTGTCCCTGACTCTGAGCCAGCCTACCTGACCACTCTGCCTGTCCCTGACTCTGAGCCCGCCTACCTGACCACTCTGCCTGTCCCTGACTCTGAGCCCCCCACCTACCTGACCACTCTGCCTGTCCCTGACTCTGAGCCCCCCACCTACCTGACCACTCTGCCTGTCCCTGACTCTGAGCCCCCCACCTACCTGACCACTCTGCCTGTCCCTGACTCTGAGCCCCCCACCTACCTGACTACTCTGCCTGTCCCTGACTCTGAGCCCGCGTGGTGGACGAAGGAGAGGACCAAAGCACAGCGTTGTGGACGAAGGAGAGGACCAAAGCACGGCGTTGTGGACGAAGGAGAGGACCAAAGCACGGCGTTGTGGACGAAGGAGAGGACCAAAGCACGGCGTGGTGGACGAAGGAGAGGACCAAAGCACAGCGTTGTGGACGAAGGAGAGGACCAAAGCACGGCGTTGTGGACGAAGGAGAGGACCAAAGCACAGCGTGGTGGACAAAGGGGAGGACCAAAGCACAGCGTGGTGGACGAAGGAGTGGACCAAAGCACAGCGCTGTGGACGAAGGAGAGGACCAAAGCACAGCGTGGTGGACAAAGGAGAGGACCAAAGCACAGCGTGGTGGACGAAGGAGAGGACCAAAGCACAGCGCTGTGGACGAAGGAGAGGACCAAAGCACAGCGCTGTGGACGAAGGAGAGGACCAAAGCACAGCGTGGTGGACAAAGGAGAGGACCAAAGCACAGCGTGGTGGACGAAGGAGAGGACCAAAGCACAGCGTGGTGGACGAAAGGGAGGACCAAAGCACAGCGTGGTGGACGAAGGGGAGGACCAAAGCACAGCGTTGTGGACGAAGGAGAGGACCAAAGCACAGCGTTGTGGATGAAGGAGAGGACCAAAGCACGGCGTGGTGGACGAAGGGGAGGACCAAAGCACGGCGTTGTGGACGAAGGAGAGGACCAAAGCACGGCGTGGTGGACGAAGGAGAGGACCAAAGCACAGCATTGTGGACGAAGGAGAGGACCAAAGCACAGCGTTGTGGACGAAGGAGAGGACCAAAGCACGGCGTTGTGGACGAAGGAGAGGACCAAAGCACAGCGTTGTGGACGAAGGAGAGGACCAAAGCACAGCGTTGTGGACGAAGGAGAGGACCAAAGCACAGCATTGTGGACGAAGGAGAGGACCAAAGCACTGCGTTGTGGACGAAGGAGAGGACCAAAGCACAGCGTTGTGGACGAAGGAGAGGACCAAAGCACGGCGTGGTGGACGAAGGGGAGGACCAAAGCACGGCGTTGTGGACGAAGGAGAGGACCAAAGCACGGCGTTGTGGACGAAGGAGAGGACCAAAGCACGGCGTTGTGGACGAAGGAGAGGACCAAAGCACTGCGTTGTGGACGAAGGAGAGGACCAAAGCACGGCGTTGTGGACGAAGGAGAGGACCAAAGCACAGCATTGTGGACGAAGGAGAGGACCAAAGCACAGCGTTGTGGACGAAGGAGAGGACCAAAGCACAGCGTGGTGGACGAAGGAGAGGACCAAAGCACGGCGTTGTGGACGAAGGAGAGGACCAAAGCACAGCGTTGTGGACGAAGGAGAGGACCAAAGCACAGCGTTGTGGACGAAGGAGAGGACCAAAGCACAGCGTTGTGGACGAAGGAGAGGACCAAAGCACAGCGTTGTTAATGTTCATCATGTTTAATAAAGACGAAAAATGTGAACACTACAAAATACAAAACAACAAATGTGAAAAAACCAAAACAGTTCTGTCTAGTGCAGACACACGAAGACAGAAGACAACCACCCACAAAAACCCAACACA
This sequence comes from Oncorhynchus clarkii lewisi, assembly GCF_045791955.1. Lineage (NCBI taxonomy): Eukaryota > Metazoa > Chordata > Actinopteri > Salmoniformes > Salmonidae > Oncorhynchus > Oncorhynchus clarkii. Next base: position 42,114 of record NW_027258054.1, on the reverse strand, counting down.
AAACAGGCTACCTAAGTATGGTTCCCAATCAGAGACAATGACTAACACCTGCCTCTGATTGAGAACCATATCAGGCCAAACATAGAAACGGGAAAACTAGACACACAACATAGAATGCCCACTCAGCTCACGTCCTGACCAACACTAAAACAAAGAAAACACAACAGAACTATGGTCAGAACGGGACAGTATTTTAGTCTGCCCTAATAATGTTACTGTATATATTTATTAACAACTTCCGTTGGATATTCACTTCCTGCTTCACACTCATTAATTCAATGTTTATTATTTTGAGATTAATTATGTAATGCGCCGAAATTATTAAAAAAACATTGGCCAATTCAGAAGTGGAGGGATACATGTTGGAGGGAAATTCCTTTTTAAGGTAACGTAGCTCTTGAGACTAGAGTTTCTTTCTAGGATTCAACATTCATTATAACTGGGCTAGCACTGCCTATCAGCCCACTGTCATTGGAGTGCTCTGTCCATAATGAGTCTGGCACCTGAGACAGAATGGACAGAATAGACAGAGACAGTTTCCCACTCCGTCTCGGGGAGTGGTCACATTTTGCCCTGCTCACAATTTGGTTATGAACTTCGTTGTTGGGGATATCAACGGAAACTCCATCTGCAGTGCTATAAATTGAAGCATTAAGTTAAGTTAACCAATCTCTACCTAGCAAGTTAAACGGTTGAGTAGGCGAAGACAAATAATAATAATTATGTTCAACATTCGTTGGTCCTATTGAACCCAACAGTATACCATACTGGCCATACTGTATACCATACTATACCATACTGGCCCAACAGTATTCTATACTGGCCCAACAGTATTCTATACTGGCCCAACAGTATTCTATACTGGCCCAACAGTATTCTATACTGGCCCAACAGTATTTATACTGGCCCAACAGTATATTTTACTGGCCCAACAGTATACTATACTGGCCCAACAGTATTCTATACTGGCCCAACAGTATTCTATACTGGCCCAACAGTATTCTATACTGGCCCAACAGTATTCTACACTGGCCAAACAGTATTTATACTGGCCCAACAGTATTTATACTGGCCCAACAGTATATTTTACTGGCCCAACAGTATTCTATACTGGCCCAACAGTATTCTATACTGGCCCAACAGTATTCTACACTGGCCAAACAGTATTTATACTGGCCCAACAGTATTTATACTGGCCCAATAGTATTCTATACTGGCCCAACGGTATTCTATAGTGACCCAACAGTATTCTACACTGTTCTGTAGGGGAGACCTATCACTGTTCTGTAGGGGAGATCTATCACTAATCTGTAGGGGAGATCTATCACTGTTCTGTAGGGGAGATCTATCAGTAATCTGTAGGGGAGATCTATCACTGTTCTGTAGGGGAGATCTATCACTGTTCTGTAGGGGAGATCTATCACTGTTCTGTAGGGGGAGATCTATCACTGTTCTGTAGGGGAGACCTATCACTGTTCTGTAGGGGAGATCTATCACTGTTCTGTAGGGGAGATCTATCACTGTTCTGTAGGGGAGATCTATCACTGTTCTGTAGGGGAGATCTATCACTGTTCTGTAGGGGAGATCTATCACTGTTCTGTAGGGGAGATCTATCACTGTTCTGTAGGGGAGATCTATCACTGTTCTGTAGGGGAGATCTATCAGTAATCCGTAGGGGAGATCTATCAGTAATCCGTAGGGGAGATCTATCACTAATCCGTAGGGGAGATCTATCACTAATCTGTAGGGGAGATCTATCACTAATCTGTAGGGGAGATCTAACACTAATCTGCAGGGGAGATCTATCAATAATCTGTAGGGGAGATCTATCAGTAATCTGTAGGGGAGATCTATCAGTCATCTGTAGGGGAGATCTATCACTAATCTGTAGGGGAGATCTATCAGTCATCTGTAGGGGAGATCTATCACTAATCTGCAGGGGAGATCTATCACTAATCTGTAGGGGAGATCTATCACTAATCTGTAGGGGAGATCTAACACTAATCTGCAGGGGAGATCTATCAATAATCTGTAGGGGTGACAATCCCCCATAGACTAGTCACTGTCTATATAGTCTATTACTGTTACAAACCCCCATAGACCAGTCACTGTCT
>NW_027258054.1:15000-35000 GCF_045791955.1 Oncorhynchus clarkii lewisi | reverse complement strand
CTGGAGTGGCAGGTGGGAGGGGTTTGCTGTAGCCTGCCTGGAGTGACAGATGGGAGGGGTTTGCTGTAGCCAGCCTGGAGTGGCAGATGGGAGGGGTTTCCTGTAGCCTGCCTGGAGTGACAGATGGGCGGGGTTTGCTGTAGCCAGCCTGGAGTGACAGATGGGCGGGGTTTGCTGTAGCCAGCCTGGAGTGACAGATGGGAGGGGTTTCCTGTAGCCTGCCTGGAGTGGCAGATGGGAGGGGTTTCCTGTAGCCTGCCTGGAGTGACAGATGGGAGGGGTTTGCTGTAGCCTGCCTGGAGTGACAGATGGGAGGGGTTTGCTGTAGCCAGCCTGGAGTGGCAGATGGGAGGGGTTTCCTGTAGCCTGCCTGGAGTGACAGATGGGAGGGGTTTGCTGTAGCCAGCCTGGAGTGACAGATGGGAGGGGTTTGCTGTAGCCAGCCTGTAGTGACAGATGGGAGGGGTTGCCTGTAGCCAGCCTGGAGTGGCAGATGGGAGGGGTTTCCTGTAGCCTGCCTGGAGTGACAGATGGGAGGGGTTTGCTGTAGCCAGCCTGGAGTGACAGATGGGCGGGGTTTGCTGTAGCCTGCCTGGAGTGACAGATGGGAGGGGTTTGCTGTAGCCAGCCTGGAGTGACAGATGGGCGGGGTTTGCTGTAGCCTGCCTGGAGTGACAGATGGGAGGGGTTTGCTGTAGCCAGCCTGGAGTGACAGATGGGCGGGGTTTGCTGTAGCCAGCTTGGAGTGACAGATGGGCGGGGTTTGCTGTAGCCTGCCTGGAGTGACAGATGGGCGGGGTTTGCTGTAGCCTGCCTGGAGTGACAGATGGGCGGGGTTTGCAGATTTGATTGGTTTCATGGTGCCAGGCGAAGCTCCAGATATAGTATTTGAAGCCACTTCTTGGCTGTGTTCCATAATCAGAACACATTCAAGCACACACACACACACACTCGCTCGTGCGCACACACACGCGCACACACACACAAAAACACACACACTGTGTTTCTCCTTCAGGACACGCTAGCTAACTTGTTGGTGTTGTGAAAAGCCTCCAGGCTTGAAGGAAACGGTCAAGGGACACTGATCTCCAGAGACAGCTGATAAATAACATGTTAGTCGGACTGTAGGGCCTGTAGTTAGACTACAGTACATGAGGCATCTGTACCAGAGGCCCATAACTACTGTAGAGTCAGATCATATCACGACCACCTAGTGGGATGGAAATAAACACCTGTCTAGATGAATAGATGGACCAACCCTAAACCTAACCTCCTGGCCAGACGATCCAACCCAAACCGTAACCGCCCAGCCAGACGGACCAACCCTAACCCTAACCTCCTGGCCAGACAATCCAACCCAAACCCTAACCACCCGGCCAGACAGACCAACCCTAAACCTAACCTCCTGGCGAGACAGACGAACCCTAACCCTAACCACCCAGCCAGATGGACCAACCCTAAACCTAACCTCCTGGCCAGATGGACGACCCCTAACCATAACCGCCCAGCCAGACGGACCACCCCTAACCATAACCCTAACCTCCTGGCCAGACGGACTAACCCTAACTGCCCAGCCAGACGGACTAACCCTAACCCTAACCTCCTGGCCAGACGGACTAACCCTAACCCTAACCCTAACCTCCTGGCCAGACGGACCAACCTTAACCCTAACTTCCCGGCCAGACGGGCCAACCATAACCCTAACCTCCTGGCCAGATGGACTAACCCTAACCCTAACCTCCCGGCCAGATGGACAAACCTTAACCCTAACCTCCTGGCCAGACTCCTCTGAGTCTGTCTACTGAGCTGAAACCTCCATTTGTGTGTGTGTGTGTGTGTGTGTGTGTGTGTGTGTGTGTGTGTGTGTGAGTGTGTGTGTGTGTGTGTGTGTGTTATTGTGTATCAATGTGTGCATCAGTGCATCAGGGTAGTAGTGTATCTCCTCTAAATGCTGACGACAGTCTGACATTTCGCCCATAGGTTGCCTACGAAAATAAAAGTGGCCTGTCTGCTATTAACGACATCTGATTGGTCTTCTGGCTGAGAATAACAAGATTTGATTGGCCGTCCCTGGGTGCATCACGGCCACTTTGGCTAATGTGACCTGACTCCACAACGGGGGACCAAGAGTTCCAAACGTCTGAATGTGTGTGTGTGGGTGTCCTCTCTCTGCAGCACCCAGGCCTCACAGTCTCACGTCTGAATGTGTGTGTGTGGGTGTCCTCTCTCTGCAGCATCCAGCCCTCACAGTCTCACGTCTGAATGTGTGTGTGTGGGTGTCCTCTCTCTGCTGCACCCAGCCCTCACAGTCTCACGTCTGAATGTGTGTGTGTGGGTGTCCTCTCTCTGCAGCATCCAGCCCTCACAGTCTCACGTCTGAATGTGTGTGTGTAGGTGTCCTCTCTCTGCAGCACCCAGCCCTCACAGTCTCACGTCTGAATGTGTGTGTGTAGGTGTCCTCTCTCTGCAGCACCCAGCCCTCACAGTCTCACGTCTGAATGTGTGTGTGTAGGTGTCCTCTCTCTGCAGCACCCAGCCCTCACAGTCTCACGTCTGAATGTGTGTGTGGGTGTCCTCTCTCTGCTGCATCCAGCCCTCACAGTCTCACATCTGAATGTGTGTGTGGGTGCCCTCTCTCTGCTGCATCCAGCCCTCACAGTCTCACATCTGAATGTGTGTGTGGGTGTCCTCTCTCTGCTGCATCCAGCCCTCACAGTCTCACGTCTGAATGTGTGTGTGTGGGTGTCCTCTCTCTGCAGCATCCAGCCCTCACAGTCTCACGTCTGAATTACATGTTCATCCATGTTTCTCAATATAACATTTAGAACTGCTTCCAAATGTCAAATCTGTTTCAAACAAAAGTTTTTAAGGTTAAGTTTAGGAACTAACTCTGAATTTTGAAGGATAGGGTTAAGTTTAGGAATTAACTCTGAATGTTGAAGGATAGGGTTAAGTTTAGGAATTAACTCTGAGTTTTGAAGGATAGGGTTAAGTTTAGGAATTAACTCTGAATTTTGAAGGATAGGGTTAAGTTTAGGAATTAACTCTGAGTTTTGAAGGATAGGGTTAAGTTTAGGAATTAACTCTGAATGTTGAAGGATAGGGTTAAGTTTAGGAATTAACTTTCAATTTTGAAGGATAGGGTTAAGTTTAAGAATTAACTCTGAATGGTTGAGGTAATGGTTAAGGTTTGGGATAGGCTTAACACGAAAACAGCCCCTTACGCCAGTCCGCCATCCCCGTCCACAATGCTGTAGAAAAATCCAAACCTGCCTTCCCCCCTTCTGACACCCAGGTGGAGACACGCATCTCTGTGTGCCTAGCAGATGTCTCAACTGGGATGTCAGCCCACAACCTCAAGCTCAACCTCCACAAGACAGAGCTGCTCTTACCCCTGGGGACAACCTGCCCGCTCAAAGACCTCTCCATCACGGTTGACAACTCCACAGTGTCGCCCTCCCAGAGTACAAAGAAACTTGGCGTGACCCTGGACAACACCCTGTCGTGACCCTGGACAACACCCTGTCGTGACCCTGGACAACACCCTGTCGTGACCCTGGACAACACACTGTTGTGACCCTGGACAACACCCTGTCGTGACCCTGGACAACACCCTGTCGTGACCCTGGACAACACCCTGTCGTGACCCTGGACAACACACTGTCGTGACCCTGGACAACACACTGTCGTGACCCTGGACAACGCCCTGTCGTGACCCTGGACAACACACTGTCGTGACCCTGGACAACACCCTGTCGTGACCCTGGACAACGCCCTGTCGTGACCCTGGACAACACCCTGTCGTGACCCTGGACAACACCCTGTCGTGACCCTGGACAACACACTGTCGTGACCCTGGACAACACCCTGTCGTGACCCTGGACAACGCCCTGTCGTGACCCTGGACAACACCCTGTCGTGACCCTGGACAACACCCTGTCATGACCCTGGACAACACCCTGTCGTGACCCTGGACAACACACTGTCGTGACCCTGGACAACACACTGTCGTGACCCTGGACAACACACTGTCGTGACCCTGGACAACACCCTGTCGTGACCCTGGACAACACACTGTCGTGACCCTGGACAACACCCTGTCGTGACCCTGGACAACACACTGTCGTGACCCTGGACAACACACTGTCGTGACCCTGGACAACACCCTGTTGTGACCCTGGACAACACACTGTTGTGACCCTGGACAACACACTGTTGTGACCCTGGACAACACACTGTTGTGACCCTGGACAACACCCTGTCGTGACCCTGGACAACACACTGTCGTGACCCTGGACAACACACTGTTGTGACCCTGGACAACACCCTGTCGTGACCCTGGACAACACACTGTCGTGACCCTGGACAACACACTGTTGTGACCCTGGACAACACCCTGTCGTGACCCTGGACAACACCCTGTCGTGACCCTGGACAACACCCTGTTGTGACCCTGGACAACACACTGTCGTGACCCTGGACAACACACTGTTGTGACCCTGGACAACACCCTGTCGTGACCCTGGACAACACACTGTCGTGACCCTGGACAACACACTGTTGTGACCCTGGACAACACCCTGTCGTGACCCTGGACAACACACTGTCGTGACCCTGGACAACACACTGTCGTGACCCTGGACAACACCCTGTCGTGACCCTGGACAACACACTGTCGTGACCCTGGACAACACACTGTCGTGACCCTGGACAACACCCTGTCGTGACCCTGGACAACACCCTGTCGTGACCCTGGACAACACACTGTTGTGACCCTGGACAACACCCTGTCGTGACCCTGGACAACACACTGTCGTGACCCTGGACAACACCCTGTCGTGACCCTGGACAACACACTGTCGTGACCCTGGACAACACACTGTCGTGACCCTGGACAACACCCTGTCGTGACCCTGGACAACACCCTGTCGTGACCCTGGACAACACACTGTTGTGACCCTGGACAACACCCTGTTGTGACCCTGGACAACACACTGTCGTGACCCTGGACAACACACTGTCGTGACCCTGGACAACACCCTGTCGTGACCCTGGACAACACACTGTCGTGACCCTGGACAACACCCTGTCGTGACCCTGGACAACGCACTGTCGTGACCCTGGACAACACCCTGTCGTGACCCTGGACAACACACTGTCGTGACCCTGGACAACACACTGTCGTGACCCTGGACAACACACTGTCGTGACCCTGGACAACACCCTGTCGTGACCCTGGACAACACCCTGTCGTGACCCTGGACAACACACTGTCGTGACCCTGGACAACACCCTGTCGTGACCCTGGACAACACCCTGTCGTGACCCTGGACAACACACTGTCGTGACCCTGGACAACACACTGTCGTGACCCTGGACAACACACTGTCGTGACCCTGGACAACACCCTGTCGTGACCCTGGACAACACCCTGTCGTGACCCTGGACAACACCCTGTCGTGACCCTGGACAACACACTGTCGTGACCCTGGACAACACCCTGTCGTGACCCTGGACAACACCCTGTCGTGACCCTGGACAACACCCTGTCGTGACCCTGGACAACACACTGTCGTGACCCTGGACAACACCCTGTCGTGACCCTGGACAACACCCTGTCGTGACCCTGGACAACACACTGTCGTGACCCTGGACAACACCCTGTCGTGACCCTGGACAACACCCTGTCGTGACCCTGGACAACACCCTGTCGTGACCCTGGACAACACCCTGTCGTGACCCTGGACAACACCCTGTCGTGACCCTGGACAACACCCTGTCGTGACCCTGGACAACACCCTGTCGTGACCCTGGACAACACCCTGTCGTGACCCTGGACAACACCCTGTCGTGACCCTGGACAACACCCTGTCGTTCTCTGCAAACATCAAAGCAGTGACCCTGGACAACACCCTGTCGTTCTCTGCAAACATCAAAGCAGTGACCCTGGACAACACCCTGTCGTTCTCTGCAAACATCAAAGCAGTGACCCTGGACAACACCCTGTCGTTCTCTGCAAACATCAAAGCAGTGACCCTGAACAACACCCTGTCGTTCTCTGCAAACATCAAAGCAGTGACCCTGGACAACACCCTGTCGTTCTCTGCAAACATCAAAGCAGTGACCCTGGACAACACCCTGTCGTTCTCTGCAAACATCAAAGCAGTGACCATGGACAACACCCTGTCGTTCTCTGCAAACATCAAAGCAGTGACCCTGGACAACACCCTGTCGTTCTCTGCAAACATCAAAGCAGTGACCTTGGACAACACCCTGTCGTTCTCTGCAAACATCAAAGCAGTGACCCTGGACAACACCCTGTCGTTCTCTGCAAACATCAAAGCAGTGACCCTGGACAACACCCTGTCGTTCTCTGCAAACATCAAAGCAGTGACCCTGGACAACACCCTGTCGTTCTCTGCAAACATCAAAGCAGTGACCCTGGACAACACCCTGTCGTTCTCTGCAAACATCAAAGCAGTGACCCTGGACAACACCCTGTCGTTCTCTGCAAACATCAAAGCAGTGACCCTGGACAACACCCTGTCGTTCTCTGCAAACATCAAAGCAGTGACCCTGGACAACACCCTGTCGTTCTCTGCAAACATCAAAGCAGTGACCCTGGACAACACCCTGTCGTTCTCTGCAAACATCAAAGCAGTGACCCTGGACAACACCCTGTCGTTCTCTGCAAACATCAAAGCAGTGACCCTGGACAACACCCTGTCGTTCTCTGCAAACATCAAAGCAGTGACCCTGGACAACACCCTGTCGTTCTCTGCAAACATCAAAGCAGTGACCCTGGACAACACCCTGTCGTTCTCTGCAAACATCAAAGCAGTGACCCTGGACAACACCCTGTCGTTCTCTGCAAACATCAAAGCAGTGACCCTGGACAACACCCTGTCGTTCTCTGCAAACATCAAAGCAGTGACCCTGGACAACACCCTGTCGTTCTCTGCAAACATCAAAGCAGTGACCCTGGACAACACCCTGTCGTTCTCTGCCATCATCAAAGCAGTGACCCGCTCCTGCAGGTTCCTGCTCTACAACATCTGCAGAGTATGACCTTTCCTCACACAGGAAGTGGCGCAGGTCCTACTCCAGGGTCTTGTTCTCTCCCGTCTGGACTACTGCAACTCTCTGTTGGCTGGGCTCCCCGCTTGTGTCATCAAACCCCTGCAACTTACCCAGAATGCTGCAGCCCACCTGGTTTTCAAACATCCCAAGTTCTCTCATGTCACCTCGCTCCTCCACACACTCCACTGGCTTCCAGTCTAAGCTCGCATCCACTATAAGGCTATGGTGTTTAACCTACGGAACAGCAAGAGGAACTGCCCCCCCCCCCCTTCAGGCTATTCTCCAACCCTACACCCCAACCTGAGCACTCCTATCTGTCACCTCATGTCTCTTGGTTCCCGCTCAGCTCAGTCCAAGCTCTTCTCTGTACTGGCACCCAAATGTTGGAACCAGCTTCCCCCTGAAGCTAGGACAGCAGAGACCCTGCCAATCCCCCCCCCCCCCCCCCCCCCCGCCTTCTAGCTCTGGCTCTACTGACAGCTCCGTTATTGAGGGAAAATGTACTTTCTATGCCTGTGATATGTGGTTGTCCCACCTAGCAATTTTAGGATGAATGCACAGTAAGTGCTGCTGCTTCAGTTTCAACTGTTCTGCCTGCGGCTATGGAATCCTGACCTGTTCACCGGACGTGCTGCCTGTCTCAGACCTGCTGTTATCAACTCTCTAGAGACAGCAGGAGCGGTAGAGATACTCTGAATGATCGGCTAGGAAAAGCCAACTGACATTTACTCCTGAAGTGCTGAACTGTTGCACCCTCGACATCAACTGTGATTATTGTTATTTGACCCTGCTGGTCATCTATGAACATTTGAACATCTTGGCCATGTTCTGTTATAATCTCCACCTGGCACAGCCAGAAGAAGACTAGCCACTCCTATCAGCCTGGTTCCTCTCTAGGTTTCTTCCTAGGTCCTGGCCTTTCTAGGGAGTTTTTCCTTGCCACTGCGTTTCTACACCTGCATTGCTTGCTGTTTGGGGTTTTAGGCTGGGTTTCTGTACAGCACTTTGAGATATCAGCTGATGTAAGAAGGGCTTTATAAATACATTTGATTTGATGTGACAAGTGGCTCTGGATAAGAGCATCTGCTAAATGACTCACATGTACATGGAAATATACTTGAAGGTAACAGCGCTCACTGTTGCCCCTAGTGGCCGTGTTTCACGTCATCTCCCCAAGTCCTCAAACATGGATGGACGTCAAACACTGACTCGCATCACGGGTGACCTGGCTGCCCTCATTAATGAGGTGGTGATGCATTAAGTGAAGCTGCCCTCATTAATGAGGTGGTGATGCATTAAGTGAAGCTGCCCTCATTAATGAGGTGGTGATGCATTAAGGGAAGCTGCCCTCATTAATGAGGTGGTGATGCATTAAGGGAAGCTGCCCTCATTAATGAGGTGGTGATGCATTAAGGGAAGCTGCCCTCATTAATGAGGTGGTGATGCATTAAGTGAAGCTGCCCTCATTAATGAGGTGGTGATGCATTAAGGGAAGCTGCCGTCATTAATGAGGTGGTGATGCATTAAGTGAAGCTGCCATCATCATTAATGAGGTGGTGTTGCATTAAGGTAAGCTGCCCTCATTAATGAGGTGGTGATGTATTAAGTGAAGCTGCCGTCATCATTAATGAGGTGGTGATGCATTAAGTGAAGCTGCCGTCATTAATGAGGTGGTGATGCATTAAGAGAAGCTCATCAGTATCAGACTGCTCAGCCTGACTGCTGACTCAGAGAGCAGTCTCACACAAACCCTGAAACCACACACACAAACTCACACACACACACACACAAACTCACTCACACGCACACACTCACTCACTCACTCACAAGCACACACTCACTCACTCATACACACTCACACACACACACTCACTTCTGGAGAACACATGTACACGTACACATACACAAACAAACAAACACACACACACACTACATGCAAACACAAACATTGATACACACACACACAGTGGTACCGACACACATACACTTTTCTCATCTTGTCTGTCTTGAGGACACTGGTCTATCTATCTCTTGGCGCCAAGTTCCTAAATGTCGATGCACCCTCTTGCTTACACTAACCTTGTTACTAATCCCTTTATTGAAATCAATGGTCAAGGGAAAAACACACACACACACACACACACAGTTCCCTGGATATCTTGAGAATACTAATCTCACCCTGGGTACGAGTCACTGTAGTGAAGAATGGCAAAGCCATCAGTTCTGGTTGAATGAACTGTGATTTGTGTGTGTGTGTGTGTGTGTGTGTGTGTGTATGTGTGTATGTGTATGTGTGTGTGTGTGTGTGTGTGTGTGTGTGTGTGTGTGTGTGTGTGTGTGTGCGCGTGTGTGGAGGCGTGTGTGTGTGACCGGTGCTGTTGGGATGTCAAAACACTCAGAACACATCAACCCTTGGAAAGCGTTTTATCGTCTAGGAGAGAAGAGACGTCCTCCATTTCACTACTCTAAATCCTTTCTGCTATATAGAAGCACATTTATACACTTAAGGGTTGAAACCACTCAGTATCTAAGGCTGGGGAAGCAAAACCAACACCAAGCTACTTTCACACAATTTTAAGTTGTCGTTGCAAGTGACATCTCAAGCAACTCTGCTGTTATATGTGAAGCAACTCAAACGCGATTCAAACAGCCAATCAAATTGAAGCTGCCCTGTATGAGAATTCTAAACTCACCCCATGTCATCTGTTGCATTACATCAGGGTTTCACAAATGATTTTGTTTATTCAACCGTTTGGTTACCGTAACAGCAAGGATGTATAATAAATGCAGCCTTTAGCTAGCTAGCTAAAAGGACATCGCAAACACCAACAACATAGCTAGCTAGTAACAAGCTAACCAAGCTAACAACAAATGAAGCTAGCTAGCACAGTTCATTATGGACATTTTCAGTTGAAACTGGTCAGGGAGATGTTTGGGTTCACTTCAAAATATAATTTATCGACTGCTAAACCATGTACACAATCCTTTGCATACATCTCCTGTTGTGCTAGTCTCTGATGGCGGGTTGTGGGGGGGTGTTGGGGGGGGGTGTTGCAGGGGGGAGGGGGGGGGGGGTGTTTCATCAATATGTCAAGAAGCAATATTAACAATTCAGACATTAGCAACCACATTGTGGGCCTGTTTCAATGCATCCATCACGATGGAATTGAAAATATCCACTTTGTTAGATCAGATTTGTTGAATGTGCACCAATCCCAGCATCCTTCTATCACCCACAGTCTTCACCACATCTATAGCATTCATCACCTGTGTGTGTTCCTACAGGGTATCGGGGGGCGTTAGCATGATGCTGTGTTCCTACAGGGTATCGGGGGGCATTAGCATGATGCAGTGTTCCTACAGGGTACCAGGGGGCGTTAGCATGATGCTGTGTTCCTGCGGGGTATCAGGGGGCGTTAGCATGATGCTGTGTTGCTATAGGGTATCGGTGGGGAGGTAGCATGATGCTGTATTTCTACGGGGTATCAGGAGGCGTTAGCATGATGCTGTGTTGCTGTAGGGTATCGGTGGGGAGGTAGCATGATGCTGTGTTCCTACAGGGTATCAGGAGGCGTTAGCATGATGCTGTGTTGCTATAGGGTATCGGTGGGGAGGTAGCATGATGCTGTATTTCTACGGGGTATCAGGAGGCGTTAGCATGGTGCTGTGTTGCTATAGGGTATCGGTGGGGAGGTAGCATGATGCTGTATTCCTACAGGGTATCAGTGGGGAGGTAGCATGATGCTGTGTTCCTACGGGGTATCGGGGGGCGTTAGCATGATGCTGTATTCCTACAGGGTACCAGGGGGCGTTAGCATGATGCTGTGTTGCTACAGGGTATCAGTGGGGAGCTATCATAGCCCAAACTGAAGCATGGAGGGTTGCACTGAAACGGCAACAAATGCTAACTGCTAGTCTATCTGTATAAAATCTGTTTCATTAGGCAGGGTAAAAACCTTATCTCGTGTGTGTGTGTGTGTGTGTGTGTGTGTGTGTGTGTGTGTGTGTGTGTGTGTGTGTGTGTGTGTGTGTGTGTGTGTGTGTGTGTGTGTGTGTGTGTGTGTGTGTGTGTGTGTGTGTGTGTGTGTGTGTGTGTGTGTGTGTGTGTGTGTGTGTGTGTGTGTGCTAAAGGGTGAACTGGCCACAGTGAGTCTGTCTGTACAGATAAAGAAAACAGCTCAGAGAGAGAGAGAGAGACAGAGGGAGGGAGAGAACAAACACATCCGATGTTGATAAACTCCCATATCTACTGGGTGAAATACCACAGTGTGACATCACAGCAGCAAGATTTGTGACCGGTTGCCACAAGAAAAGGGCAACCAGTGAAGAACAAACACTGTTGTAAATACAACCCATATTAATGTTTATTTATATTCCCTTTCGTGCTTTAACGCGGTGTAGCAGCACTGTATATAGACATAATATGACATTTGAAATGTCTCTATTCTTTTGGAACTTTTGTGAGTGTTATGTTTACTGTTCACTTTTTATCGTTATTTCACTTTAGTTTATCCATTTCATAAACATATGTTTCCCATGCCAATAGAGCCCCTTAAATTAAATTGAATTGAGAGAGAGAGAGCAAGAGAGAGAGCGAGAGAGAGCAAGAGAGAGATACAGGGAGAGAGAGAGAGAGAGAGAGAGTGAGAGAGAGAGAGATACAGAGAGAGATACAGAGAGAGAGAGAGAGAGAGATTCAGAGAGAGAGAGAGAGAGAGAGAGATACAGGGAGAGAGAGAGAGAGAGAGAGAGATACAGAGAGAGATACAGAGAGAGAGAGAGAGAGAGAGAGATACAGAGAGAGATACAGAGAGAGAGAGAGAGAGAGAGAGATTCAGAGAGAGAGAGAGAGAGAGATTCAAAGAGAGAGAGAGAGACAGAGAGAGAGATTCAGAGAGATTTGATTTTTATTAGGATTTATTTTAGTCCCCATTTGGAATAATCTTCCAAGAGTCCTTAAACATTAAAATACAATTTTATAATACAATCACATTTTCACATATAAACACTGTTACAAACAGACATAATACACTAACATATTGACCAGATAAACACTCTAACAGTCTAAAAATAGATTGATTCTTCATCTACTCTAGTCCATCACAACATGTATTATATTTAAATGGTTTTAAAGTATTGTATGAATGTATATATTGAAAGGTTTCTGGTTTGCTTAAACACATTATTCTATTTCTTTATTTCTCTATATCAAAAATCTTATTTTGTCTATTTCTCTTTTCTGTCTGGATAAGCATGTTTTTTTTTCTCAATTTTTTTCAAATATCTTCTTGATTGATGACCAACCAAGAGCATTGCAACACTACAACAGAAGAACCATTGTGGTGGCTAATTTCTGCTTTACCAAATGAGGAGAAACAAACTTCACACACCAGTCAGAGTTATACTTAAACTACATCTTTAATAATAATAAGAGCTTTGCATTAGCAATGACTTTCAATGATGCGCTATTTCTAATGAACCATTGAAAGTGACAACACAAAAGTACAAAGATCTTTTATAACCAAGATGCACCCCTCTCAACATACACGACGAACCAGAGATATTAGGAACACTTCACAAAGGGACTTTATAATTGAGAAAGGAGTATCCCTTAGCCAGAAAACATTTGCTATAAATTATCATTCAGTTTAGTCCCTAAGACGACGTTCTAATCTCGTTCCTGGTACTTCATAGCACAGAACCATTACCTCGTCCAACGGCATAACTCAATTATTAACTCTAGGTACTCCCATCTCAAGTAAACCCCCTTCTTGACCCCACTCCTGGACAAGCTGACTGAGGGGAGTGAGCCTCTAGGTCATACACTATCCCAGGATAAGTGCAACATCAGAGAGGACATACAGTGGTTCCAGACACTGCCATACACCTCCCCCCAATGCCATAAAAGGGAGTGACTTGCGTACAGACATTGTGGAGACAATGTTCCATCCTGTCCTATTCCCTTTCTGATATTCTGCATAGCACCAGGGATATGTGAAAGACAAGCCTGTCCTCTCCCCTTTCTGATATTCTGCATAGCACCAGGGATATGTGAAAGACAAGCCTGTCCTCTCCCCTTTCTGATATTCTGCATAGCACCAGGGATATGTGAAAGACAAGCCTGACCTCTTCCCTTTCTGGTATTCTGCATAGCACCAGGGACATGTGAAAGACAAGCCTGTCCTCTCCCCTTTCTGGTATTCTGCATAGCACCAGGGACATGTGAAAGACAGGCCTGACCTCTCCTCTCTCTGGGCCCCAGGTGACTGAGCCCCAGCTGAGGGAAAAGTGCAACTGCCAACACCATTATCCAAAGAAATACATTATAATAGTATATCACGTAAACATATTATGCAGTACAATGCATTATAACATCATCTTGCAATTTTCCATATCTCCACCTTAAAACAATCCTTGCTGCTTTGTTCTGTGCAATCTGCATCCAAATGTTTTCCTGGCCCACCGCTCCACCCTGGACTAGAACAGCCCTTTACGATCATGTCCACCCTGGACTAGAACAGCCGTTACGACCAGGTCCACCTATTCCAAATGTTTTCCTGGCCCACCGCTCCACCCTGGACTAGAACAGCCGTTACGACCAGGTCCACCCTGGACTAGAACAGCCATTACGACCAGGTCCACCCTGGACTAGAACAGCCGTTACGACCAGGTCCACCCTGGACTAGAACAGCCGTTACGACCAGGTTCACCCTGGACTAGAACAGCCGTTACGACCAGGTTCACCCTGGACTAGAACAGCCGTTACGACCAGGTCCACCTATTCAAGGCAGCAGTGCCCATCTTCGCCCGGTCCCTAAAGGACTTGCTCTCAAACGCAGCCCCAACACTTCACACAGGAGCAACAGATCAATAGACACCCTCTCCCAGACCAGCGAGACCATCTCCCAGACCTGCGGGACCCTCTCCCAGACCAGCGAGACCCTCTCCAGGACCAGTGAGACCCTCTCCCAGACCAGTGAGACCCTCTCCCAGACCTGCGGGACCCTCTCCCAGACCAGCGAGACCCTCTCCAGGACCAGTGAGACCCTCTCCCAGACCAGTGAGACCCTCTCCCAGACCTGCGGGACCCTCTCCCAGACCAGCGAGACCCTCTCCAGGACCAGTGAGACCCTCTCCCAGACCAGCGAAACCCTCTCCCAGACCAGCGAGACCGTCCCCCCGGACCTTCCCCGAGAGGACATACATCCAGACCACAACACCACCAGCTACATCCACACCCCCACCCCAATCAACACCACCCTAAGTCAACCATGCTCACACCCCATTTAGGCCGCCTCAGATCAGACCTAAGCCCATCTTGCCCACCCCATGCCCCCCACTCCCGCAAAGAGAGCCTCAACAACGAAGTCACACATACGCCCGGTCCGTGAACGGCCAACCCCCACTCTTGCACTAGCCCAAGTCAATGGCATGTACCAGATGCTCAGCAGGCCCAACCCCCACTCTTGCACTAGCCCAAGTCAATGGCATGTACCAGATGCTCAGCAGGCTCTGCTCACCCTTACTGGCCTAAGGTCAAACCACACGACCAACAACATTGGACACTTTATGGAACACAAAGCCTTCACTAGCTCATCCTGTAACATCCAAGGCTTGAGGTCATCTGCCTTTGGCCTAAAGAACAGGAACCTGGACTTCATCAAAGAAATCAGAAATACAGACATTGTCATCCTACAAGAAAAATGGTATAGAGGAGACTGGATGCCTTCTAGGTTACAGGGAGCTGGTAGTCCCATCCATCAAACTACCAGGTGTGAAACAGGGAAGGTACTCAGGGGGTATGCTAATTTGATATAGAGCAGACCTAACTCACACTATTAAATTAATCAAAACAGGAACATTTTACATTTGGCTAGAAATTCAAAAGGAAATTATCTTTACATAGAAAAATGTCCTCCTGTGTGCTGCCTATATCCCCCCACTAGAATCCCCATACTTTCATGAAGACAGCTTCTCCATCCTGGAGGGCTCAGGACATGTACTTGTCTTTGGCGACCTAAATGCCAGAATCAGACAAGAACCTGACACCCTCAGCACACAGGGGGACAAACACCTGCCTGGAGGTGACAGCATTCCCTCCTCCATATGCCCCCTTAGGCACAACTATGACAACATAACCAACAAAAACAGGTCACAACTCTTGCAGCTCTGTCGCACGCTGGGTATGTACATAGTTAATGGTAGGCTTCGAAAGGACTCCTAAGGTAGGTACACTTATAGCTCATCTCTTGGCAGTAGTATTGTAGACTACTTTATCACTGACCTCAAAACAAAGTCTCTCAGAGCGTTCACAGTCAGCCCACTGACACCCCTATCAGACCACAGCAAAATCACAGTCTACTTGAACAGATCAATACTCAATCATGAGGCATCAAAGCAAAAGGAACTGAATAAATTTAAGAAAGGCTATGTAATGTAACTGAAGAATCCATAGACTCTAAACACTTCTGGGACAATTGGAAAACACTAAACAAGCAACAACACGACAAATTATCTTTCCAAAATGGAGATGTATTACTGGTAAACCACTTCTCCAATCTTTTTGGCTCTATAACAAAGAACAAACAGCAAAGACATGTACATGATCAAATACAAATCTTAGAGTCGACTATTAAAGACTTCCAGAACCCACTGGATTCTCCAATTACCTTGAATGAACTACAGGACAAAATAAAACCCTCCAACCCAAAAAGGCCTGTGGTGTTGATGGTATCCTTAATTAAATGTTAAAATATACAGAAAACAAATTCCAATTAGCTATACTTAAACTCTTTCACATCCTCCCTGGCACTGGCATCTTCCCCAATATTTGGAACCAAGGACTGATCACCCCAATCCACAAAAGGGGAGACAAATTTGACCCCAATAACTACCGTGGGATATGTGTCAACAGCAACCTTGGGAAAATCCCCTGAATTATCATTAACAGCAGACTCGTACATTTCCTCAGTGAAAACAATGTACTGAGCAAATGTCAAATTGGATTTTTACCAAATTATTATACGACAGACCACGTATTCACCCTGCACACCCTAACTGACAAACAAACAAATGAAAACAAAGGCAAAGTCTTCTCATGCTTTGTTGATTTAAAAAAAGCCTTCGTCTCAATTTGGATGAGGGTCTGCTATGCAAATTGCTGGAAAGTGGTGTTGGGGGTAAAACATACGACATTATAAAATCGATGTACACAAACATCAAGTGTGCTAGAGATAGAGTTAGAGATAGGGGAGGGAGAGAGTGAGAGACAGATAAAATTGGCAAAAAAAAAAAAATTCTTCCAACAGGGCCGCGGGGTGAGACAGGGATGCAGCTTAAGCCCCACCCTCTTCAACATATACATCAACGAATTGGCGAGGGCACTAGAGCAGTCAGCAGCACCCGGCCTCACCCTACTAGAATCTGAAGTCAAATGTCTACTATTCGCTGATGATCTGGTGCTTCTGTCCCCAACCAAGGAGGGCCTACAGCAGCACCTAGATATTCTGCACAGATTCTGCCAGACCTGGGCCCTGACAGTAAATCTCAGGAAGACCAAAATAATGGTGTTCCAAAAAGGTCCAGTTGCCAGGACCACAAATACAAATTCCATCTCGACACCGTTGCATTAGAGCACACAAAAAACTCTACATACCTCGGCCTAAACATCAGCGCCACAGGATCAATGAACAAAATCCAGAAAAGAGACGTTAAATTCTACAACCACCTAAAAGGAAGCGATTCCCAAACCTTCCATAAAAAAGCTACAGAGAGATGAATCTGGAGAAGAGTCCACTAAGCAAGCTGGTCCTGGGGCTCTGTTCTCCACCACAAACAGACCCCACAGAGACCCCCCAGGACAGCAGCGCAATTAGACCCCAAAAAAACATGAGAAAACAAAAAGATAATTACTTGACACATTGGAAAGAATTAACAAAAACACTGAGCAAACTAGAATCCTATTTGGCCCTAAACAGAGAGTACACAATGGCAGAATACCTGACCACTGTGACTGACCCTAACTTAAGGAAGGCTTTGACTATGTACCAACTCAGTGAGCATAGCCTTGTTATTGAGAAAGGCTGCCGTAGGCAGACCTGGCTCTGAAGAGAAGACAGGCTATGTGCAAACTGCCCACAAAATGAGGTGGAAACTGAGCTGCACTCCCTAACCTCCTGCCCAATGTATGACCATATTAGAGATACATATTTCCCTGAGATTACACAGACCCACAAAGAATTCGAAAACAAACAACATTTTTATCTACTGGGTGAAATTCCACAATGTGCCATCACAGCAGCAATATTTGTGACCTTTTGCCACAAGAGAAAGGCAATCAGTGAAGAACAAACACCATTGTAAATACAACCCATATTTATGTTTATTTATTTTCCCTTTTGTTCATAATATGACATTTTAAATGAGAGGATGCAACAAAGGAGAGAGATAAAAAATATAGAGGGAGAAGGAGGGGATAGGGAGGAAGGAAGGAATTGAAAGAGAGAGAGAGAGAGAGAGAGAGAGAGAGAGAGATAGGAGGGGATAGGGAGACAAAGGAAGGAATTGAAAGCGAGAGAGGTCATCAAGAGAGGGAGAGCGAGGGAGAGAGAGAGAGAGGGAGATAGGAGGGGATAGGGAGATAAAGGAAGGAGTTGAAAGAGAGAGAGGCCATCAGGAGAGGGAGAGAGGGGTGAGATCCAACAAATTAGAGATATAGAACCAAATAACCTGGAAGAAAAAAGAGGGTAAGGAGTAGAAATAGAGAGAGAAATAAATAAATCAAGTGAGATAGGGTGTGTGTGTGTGTGTGTGTGTGTGTGTGTGTGTGTGTGTGTGTTGATCCACAGTGTTCTTCTCTAACGATAATTGGTTTGAGACATTGTTTATTCAACCACTGTACTGCAGCCAATCTCCCGGAGGTATGTGTGCGCGTGTGTGTGTGCGTGCGTGTGGGTGTGTGTGTCTGTGTGTGTGTGTGTGTGTGTGTGTGTGTGTGTGTGTGTGTGTGTGTGTGTGTGTGTGTGTGTGTGTGCATGTGTCACCCAGGGGGCATGTCAACATATAACTCACTAATGTTTACTCATATTAACAAAGCAAATAGAGGGACACATAGTCCAGATAGACAGCAATAAAAACTGTACCAGAGAGACACAGAGTTAAGTCAGAGGAAAGACTAAGAGAAATGGAGGAACTTATTCAAGAAAGATCCAGTGTAAATATATTATTTAAAAAAAATCGATCTGGATGGAATATGGGGGAAAATGGACCAAAGTCTTCTTCAATCTTCAACATAGCAATGCTACCAAAAATAATTTACAAATGACGGATTCACCAAATGTTATTCTGAAAGAGGAAGCAAAGTATTCTAAACATATGTTTTAATTTCAATTCTCCTCCGTCTCCATGAACCAAAGTTAATTTTAAGGTTTTTAAAAAATATGAATCATGTAAAATTAACATCTGTACAGAAAGACTCATGTGAAGGCCAAATTACAGAGGAGGGACCTCTTGATGCCTTTAAGGCTGGGAAAACTCCATGGCTAGATGACATACCAGTGGAAGTATACAAAGGAAACTCCAGGGCTGGATGACATACCAGTGGAAGTATACAAAGGAAACTCCAGGGTTGGATGACATACCAGTGGAAGTATACAAAGGAAACTCCAGGGTTGGATGACATACCAGTGGAAGTATACAAAGGAAACTCCAGGGCTGGATGACATACCAGTGGAAGTATACAAAGGAAACTCCAGGGCTGGATGACATACCAGTGGAAGTATACAAAGGAAACTCCAGGGTTGGATGACATACCAGTGGAAGTATACAAAGGAAACTCCAGGACTGGATGACATACCAGTGGAAGTATACAAAGGAAACTCCAGACTGGATGACATACCAGTGGAAGTATACAAAGGAAACTCCAGGGCTGGATGACATACCAGTGGAAGTATACAAAGGAAACTCCAGGGCTGGATGACATACCAGTGGAAGTATACAAAGGAAACTCCAGGGTTGGATGACATACCAGTGGAAGTATACAAAGGAAACTCCAGGACTGGATGACATACCAGTGGAAGTATACAAAGGAAACTCCAGGGCTGGATGACATACCAGTGGAAGTATACAAAGGAAACTCCAGGGCTGGATGACATACCAGTGGAAGTATACAAAGGAAACTCCAGGGCTGGATGACATACCAGTGGAAGTATACAAAGGAAACTCCAGACTGGATGACATACCAGTGGAAGTATACAAAGGAAACTCCAGGGCTGGATGACATACCAGTGGAAGTATACAAAGGAAACTCCAGGGCTGGATGACATACCAGTGGAAGTATACAAAGGAAACTCCAGACTGGATGACATACCAGTGGAAGTATACAAAGGAAACTCCAGGGCTGGATGACATACCAGTGGAAGTATACAAAGGAAACTCCAGGGCTGGATGACATACCAGTGGAAGTATACAAAGGAAACTCCAGGGTTGGATGACATACCAGTGGAAGTATACAAAGGAAACTCCAGGACTGGATGACATACCAGTGGAAGTATACAAAGGAAACTCCAGACTGGATGACATACCAGTGGAAGTATACAAAGGAAACTCCAGGGCTGGATGACATACCAGTGGAAGTATACAAAGGAAACTCCAGGGCTGGATGACATACCAGTGGAAGTATACAAAGGAAACTCCAGGGTTGGATGACATACCAGTGGAAGTATACAAAGGAAACTCCAGGACTGGATGACATACCAGTGGAAGTATACAAAGGAAACTCCAGGGCTGGATGACATACCAGTGGAAGTATACAAAGGAAACTCCAGGGCTGGATGACATACCAGTGGAGGTATACAAAGGAAACTCCAGGGTTGGATGACATACCAGTGGAAGTATACAAAGGAAACTCCAGGGCTGGATGA